>NW_026533210.1:7842500-8070000 GCF_028296485.1 Oppia nitens | reverse complement strand
TGAGTTTACATGTACTTCAAATGTTTGTAACTCTTTTTTTTGGTGTTAACTACTACTACTACTACCACTACTACTACAGGTGATAATAGAGACAGTCATTATAATAATGGTTATAACAAATAATTTATAGATTTCATTATAATTAATGATTATATAAAACGATTTTCGTGTTTATTATTTAACTGCTTCAACGTGATCATTGTGTGTGCGCTAATCATTGAAAAATTACTCAATTATTTATATAAAATTATTATTTATAATATATACACCGTATATTATAGTAAAATTTATATATACATAGTATATTTACCGGTACTTTATATTAATAATATATTTTTTTCATATGAAATTATTTGTATAATGTATATAATGGTAGTTGATAGTCAGTTATAAACATATATATATTTTTTGAAATAATTAGTAGAAAACATTAAATAAATTACATAAAAAACAAATTTTATGTATATTTTCTTATTATGAATATTAATATTTATTAATTAAATAATAATTATAATTTATAAGTCAAATAAGTTAAACTGTTATTTTGTTATTATTGTTGTTGCTAATGATTTTGATAATGGATATTGAAATAAAATTGTTTATTAATTAAATTATGAAACATTCTCAAAATAAAGTCTAGTATATTAATTTTTGTTGTTGATGATTATTAATTATAATACAATAAATGTATACATATTATTTAATATTATTTTAAAAAGTATATACCTTATACAGTTATATAAATTATTTAACTTACTATAACAAATATATTTTTTTAATTGATACATATAAATTATAACTATATATAAGTTAATTTTATAGTAAATATAATATTTCTAAACTACAAAATATTATTTGCATTAAATTTGCAATAACTTTAACTATATTATTATATATTTAAAAAATTGTAACTACGATACAGTACAGACCAAATACATTTACAATTTCAATTAAAAGAGATCAAGTAAAACATCAATAGTATATACAGTAAATATCTATCTAATTATACATTCAATATTTATATTAAGTTATAAATAACTACAGTATTATTGGTAGAAAAAAATATAACACTTATGATTTAATCTGTTAATTTGTTTGAATGTTATTTTACTTTTTTTTTGTTAATGACGTTACAGTATATTTTGTAAATTATAAATAAATTACTAAAATAACAATTTCGTTTATATTTAGTATTTTATGTTTATTTTTAGTATTTTGTTTATTTAAAAAAAATTCTATAATTTAAAAATTGATTATTAAAACTCTTATTTGACAGATATTACAGTATTATAACTGAAAATAACATATTGTTTAACTTATTTATTAATTAGGAATTAATAATTTAATTACTATATTATTGATTTAAATTTACAATAATAAATATTAGAATGATTTATTATAACTAACTTTACTTTTTGTTCAATAAAAATAATTTATACTAAATAATTAACAAATTACAATATTTTTATATATAAAATAAAAACAAAATAAAAAACTTTTTGTTTGGTTTTATGTATAAAATTTTATTTTATTTTTTTCAAACAAAAAAATCCACTTTTTCGACTACTAATAATTTTATATTGTTGTTGTGGGAACCAATTGTGTTTGCTTTACGTAAATCAATTTATGGTATATAAAAAAATAAAATTAATTAAAAATGATTAAATAGTATAATAATAATAATGCGTATAAATACTGTATATAATTTATGGTATATATTATATAATATATACAGTATATTATGTATGCGAGCCTTAAAAGATGTTTACCATTTTTTTTAAATGAGAGAAATTTATTAATTATATTCAAACACATTAATAGTGAATACAATGTTGATAATAATAAAATAATATTAATAATAGTATACATATAACAATAAAAACAACAATAATTTATTATAGCATAGTGTGTGTGTGTGTGCATTGTGTTTAAATACATGACATTTCAAACAAAATAATAGTATGTATGTATATTATGTGTTGTTTAAGTCGATATTAAAATAAAGTAAAAATAAATTAAAATTAGTATTTTGTGCATAATTTTGAGGCATTTATTAATAGATTTTATGTTTTTCAAGTATTGCTAATTGAGAGTCAAGTCTCTAAAACCTAAATCTTTGTGTTTCCATAGATATATACATATAGTATATTATTCTGTATTATATTCTGTATTAGATATTATTAGTTGAATCCAACAATGTTTGACTTTTATGCTGATATTAAATATTAAAAATATTATTTTTATTTTTTTTACTTATTATTTATTATCATAATTGAACTGAAATTATATATATATATATATATACATATATATAATACATTATTTTAATTTATAAATAATACAGTACATGGCCTTAAGATGATTGTAATTAATATATAAGAGATTTTTATTTTATTATTTTTTTGGAAAGAATATTCTTTGACATTTAAAATTATATTTTAATAATAATAATGTATAAAAAATTAAATTTATTAAATTTTATTTTCAACAAAAATGTTTAAACTATTGTCATTAATTATAAATTAGTTAAATTAATGTATTATTCTTAAAAAGTCGTTATTTTTATACTATTGTATCAACAAAATCATATTATAAAATATAAATCTCTTTCAAAAATCAATTATGTCTAAAATCAAATCGGTTTTAAAAACATTTATTTTATATAACAAATTGTTGTTATATAAAGAGGTAAACACTCCGTGACGTTATATATCTGTCCGCTTAATACCTGTGTTACGGTTGATGTCATTTTTATTTAGTTATCAATGAAAACAGTACTATAATATTATTATTATTATCATGAGCTATGATATTATCATCAAAAAAATATTTTTAAAATAAAAATAGTTATTACTTAAATTATAATCATATAAATTTGTAATGAATTTACTGTAATAATAATATTATTATCAGATTATTGTTTAATAATGTAAACATTGATTTGACATTGATTTAAATATCAAATGTATGTTTTCTTAGTTAAATAAATATTAAGATTTTTAAAAATAATTTTTTGAATAATAAATGTAAACATCAATTATTAATTATGTAAAACAAATATTTTTACATAAAAATTACCAAAAAATAAATAAATAAATATTTAAATTTCTTGAACCCCTCCCACACACTTACACATGAAAAGGGCTTACATATCACACACACAAAAACATGACTTTATTTTTATGATATAATTTATCTTTTATATATACACTATTTATAAATGTCTTTAATGGACATATAAAAAGAAAGAGATTTTTTTATATTATATTTATGATAATATTAACAACATTTTTATCCCAAACTTCCCATATTTTACGGAAATGATAAGCTTATAAATAATATCAACAAACATACTATACACATATATATTTATATATATATATAATATTTAATATATTATTTTATGTTGAGTGGCATTTATGTAATATAAATATTTAATAATATAAAAATTAACATTTGATATATATATTTTTTAACCACCATTAATCTGTCAATAGAATCGATAACATTATTATTATTTAAAAGTATAACTATACAATATTTATTATATATATTTCATCAATTATAATTTAAATAATAATAAGTATATACTGGTAAAAAACAATAATTTAAATAATAATGGTCTGTATACTAATAATAATGATAAGTAAAATATTTTTAAACATATTATTAACAATAATTAAATTGTTTTTAAGTATAAACAATACTATCAATATTAATATATTGTATATAGAAATTGTATTTATAATAATTTTATAAAATATCAATATAATATACCAAAGTCTAATAATAAATATATTGATGTATAAATAATATAATTTCATTGTATTGTATAATATATTATTAAATTATTAGTTTATAAGTCTCTCTTTGATATAAAAAACACTACAATTCTTTGATTTAATGCATTAATAATATAAGTTTAAACTGAAATTTAATCAAATGTTTTGGGTCAACAACATGTGTTGAATCATAAATTTTATTTATTTATGTCTCAAAATACACTGAAATGCATTCATAATATATGAAAATTGAGTCACAAATATGGATAGATATTTATTATCTTATATATAGCATTAAAAAACATACCATAAGTTTCACACCATAACTTTGAGTATAGATTTTATTACATTTAATATTTTAATCATAATATAAATATAAGTCTATTTTTACTTTCAAAATTTTGGTAATATATATATATATAATATTATTGTCGACAAAAATAATAGCATAATAAATATAATGATTTTATTTTGCGATATTATTGTATATCAACTTTAAATAAATTTTCAAAAAATAAATAATAAAATATTTATGAATAGAGTATATGTGAGTATATAATTAAAAAAATTTTTTAATTATTATAATTACTTTAAAAATTTATTTTAATTAATATTTAAGCAAAATTTAAATAAATTAAATTTATTACTTAATTAATGTTCTATACAAAAAAGGTTAGTATCATTTAAATACGTTTATAGATAATAGGTTAAGTTAATAATTTAATTAAATTAAAATAATTAATTAATAAAAATAACGTTATCTTATTTTCATTGTTATTTAAGGATAATATATAAAAAATATAATAATTGGATTAAAATTACAAAATGTCAGGTATTAAAAACAATTTTAACATTTTATTTCCATTATTTATTAATCTAATTATACAGTACAATAGTATATAAAAAATAAATTATTATCAAAATACTATAATAGTAAGCAGTTTTTATTTGATAAAAAATAACTAAATGCTAACATTTAGTTTCCTTAATTAAGTCGAGACTTTTATGAGAAAACTCTAAAGTATTAATTAGTATTTAAATGACAACTATTTTTTAATGAAATAAAGCTTAATTTTATATAAATCAAGTAAATATTTTTTAAAATGTATATACAGTTAAAAAACACAAAATTTGATGATTCTATGACCCAATATATGTTGAGTTCATACGATATACAGTATATATATAAATATAAATGTAAACTACATTTATTTGCTTATAGTTTTATTTATTTCCTTTTTTCTGGTCGATAAAACAAATGTAAAATCATATGATGAGACAAATACATCAATACTTGTATAAATATATATACATTTATAAGAATTGTGGCAAATGTTGTTTAAAGAAATAGGAGATATGATATAAGAGAGAGAGAGAGAGAGAGAGAGAGAGAGAGAGAGAGAGAGAGAGAGAGATCAATGTTAAGTGTGTGAGCATTTGAATTGATGAGTAAAAAACTTTGGCTATAAATAGACGACAAACCGAAAAAAGTAAAGAAATCGTGAAAACATTTTGTATTATATATACAATATTTATTTCGGTCTAAACTCTGCATTTTGTAGACAAATAACAATTTGTTTTGAAAAATGTTTTTAAAATATTGTGACATATACTGTACTTTACTGTACATATAATATAATATACAGTATATATCTACTGTATGTTGTTGTTCACTACAATTGTATCATATTTTATCTGTCTTATTGATTCAATATTGTAAAGTGTGTACATACATACATACATACATTCATACATACATACATACATACATACATACATACATACATACATACATACATACATACATACATACATATATACACTTTTGAATTATTATGCATTTGAAGCACTTTAATTATGTAACCATTGATATATGTTTGTGATATATTATATACTGTATATATTTGAGATAAAAAATATTGTAATTTTTCAATTCTTGTGTTGTTATTATTATTGTTTTACAATTTTTTTGGTCTGTCTTACAATAGCCTAATATATGCCATGTTTTTTGTCCGATTCTCAACAGCTTTGCAAATATTGTACACAAAAAATAGATATTATATGAAAACAAAAACTGTCACAATATTCTTGTTTGCGGTGCTCTCTCTCTCTCTCTCTCTCTCTGTGTGTGTGTGTGTGTGTCTATCTATCTGTATTGTTGTTATGTTTCATGTGTTGTTTTTTGAAAGGAGAGCCAACATTGGATGGATGGCCAGCAAAGATGAGAGAGAGAAAGAAAGAAAGAGAAAGAGAGAAAACACTTACAATTGTTATATAAGTCTTGAGATTTTTTCTACTGTATATTTTTAGAGAGTAGATGTCCAGCTAAAAGCAATATATATATATATAAGTCGATAATATGTTTGCCCTCAACCCTAAAGCTTATAAATGCTTGAAAATAGAGACACAACACAAAAAAGTACAACAAAATCGATATTTACAAGACCTCATAGTTTCTCGAGTTTATACCGTATATACTATACGACTACCAGTTATTTTGGCCAATAAAAATCAACTTCACTTTTGATATATATAATAGTATATAAATTATATAAAAATTATTTTATTCATATTATATATATATTACTGCATTCATCAAATCATATATTATATATAATACAGTAAAAGGAGTCATTGTTTTAAGTATCTATCGATTAAATAATTAATTATAAAACAGTTTGTATATATATCATATATATCACTATATATATCATGAGATTTTTGTTTAAAATATGTGAAAATAATTAAATTTTAATTAATACAAAAAAATGTTATATACAGCAATATATTATATCAACTCAAAAATATTTTAGCTTGATTTTTACAAACAGAAAACTCTAAGCCATTATTATTTAGTATGTATTTTGCAAATTTAATATGTTTTATTGTAAATACAGTATACCCTACCGTACTGTATGTAGTAATATACTATAAAAAAATGTTGTTTAGTTTATTTTAAAAAGCATAATACCTATTTTTACTTTCAAAAAAATATATGCCGTATTTTTTTAAATTGCAAATTGTTTGCAAGTTTTTGTACTTTATTTTGTTGCTTCTCTAAAATATAACAAAATTTAAATTTTATATATACTATGTGAATATACTGTATATAAATTTATACACATCTAACAAAATGTTATGACTAAATATATGCCATAAATTATTAAACGCATAATTAGTCCTAAATATAAAAGATTTTTTCCTATAAAACGGCTGTTTGTCAAAAAAAAAAGTTTATAATGTATTTTTATGTATATTTATATATATACTGTATTCATTGAATATATAAATATATTGATTTGATGTGACTTAGAAAATAAAACATCTCTTGACATAACGTATAGTATATTATTTAATATATTATCAATTGATGTTCAGATTATTTTTTAAACAATAAAAATGATTTTTTTATTATCATTAAATTTCTATGATGCTATTAGTATCATTCAAAATAGATTATGTCAAATTTTTAAGTAATATTTATTATATCAATATATATATATATATAAACTCATTTACAAATTGTTTGTCACAATTGCCCCAAAATCTATTTTTCATTTTAATGAATATTCATAAAAATAAAAACAAAATTATATAATTAAAATGATATTTTTATTACAACATTATATTTTAAGTAAAAAAATATTAAACACACAATATATACTGTATATAGTTATACATATATGATATGAGATGCTATTTACAATGACATAAAACATATTCAACATAATTGATGCTAATGCATATATATATATATACCAATGTTAAAAATTATTTTGAAAAAAACAATTTAAGTTTATAATTACCCATTAAATTATATGATAATTACACTAATATATAAAAACTATTTTAGTTAAAGTTTTTTTTAAGTCAATTTGATTTTTTGTAATTTAAAAATACTTTCAGTTAGCTTTAAATTTCTTTTTTAAAAAATAGAAAAACAACAATTGTTAGCACACTTTCAATAATATTCAAACATTTGTTTGTTTGTTACAAAAATTTTACATTTTTCACTTTCACTTTTTCCAGTATTTACTACTGTAATGCTATTATACATGTATTATATATAAATATCGGTATATTGTATTATATAGACATTGTTAGATAAAAAAAATAGAAAAAAGTAAATTTACTATCACGAAAAAATTGTTTATTTTTTAAAAATAAAATAAAAGGAAACTAAAATATATTAAATTCTTAAGGTTTAAATAAAATGGGATTAAATGAAACGTAAAAATATCTGTTGAATTTAATTTAAATCTTTAAAATCAAATAACTAGTGAAAGGGAGAGAAAGAGAGAGAGAAAGAGAGAGAGAGAGAGAGAGAGAGAGAGAGAGAGAGAGAGATTCTTGTTGTTTATAATTGACTTCACTATCTGTAAACAAACTCTTGAAAAAAACTAGACTAATGAAACACAAACATAAAAATATATATAATATATATAAGAAACGGATATTATTAGTCAAAAAAAAAGTTTTGTCGTTACTATTTTTAGTGCAAAAAATTTTAATCATGTAATTAAAATCGCAAATAAAATCCAATAAGAGAATTGTGTTAAACATTAAATTTATTGATTGCAAAGTTGATACCATATATTATATATAATTTAATATATATTTACAGTATATAAATATACATAAAAGTAAAAGTATATAATAAAATGTTAACATCAAAATCGCATAAATAAACTATACAGTTGTATACAAAACAAACTAATCATATTCAATTATAAAATATCTATTAAAATATTTTATTTTGAAAATAATTATTTGTAAAAATTAATTTTAATTAATTTAGCTTTATTAATATTTTTTATTAATAATAAAAAATTAAAAGCACACTACATTGTAACAATGTACTGTATATAAATATTTATTTAAATATCTTTAATAAAATTTCTTATCAAACAAATAAAAATAGCTATTATATCATAAAATTAACACGACTCGATAATAATGATATTTATTTATTTAATAACTTAAAAAATATTTATTATTATAATGTCATTATTATAAGTAAATTATATTTTGTTTAACAACTTTGTTTTTTCATTCCTAAATTACTAGATTTTACAAAAATTAGATTTTATAAATAATTAAATATTTTGCTAAAAAAATAATTTATGTAATATATTAATCAAAATAAAATTTAAATTTGCCAAATATTTTTCGTTGACATATTTAGCTCTGTATTGGTATAAATAGTTTTGCAATTGGGTGTATATATATATATATATATATATATATATAAATATTATATATAATGTCATACGCTATCTTTACTAGTATTTTATTAATAAGTTATCCCTTATTATTATTTTTTCTTTTTTTTTGTTTTTTGTGGACATTTACGGCACAAAACCCATACACTATATAGACATAAATATAACGGTGGAGTTTGTATTGAATTTATTATCTCAATATACTGTGTATTACCGCAACTCAGAGAGAGAGAGAGAGAGAGAGAGAGAGAGAGAGAGCCATATAAAGGTGTGGCACACATGATATGTCTTTTCACTGATACATCTCTTTAGTATTATATCTAATAGCCATAGCTTTTCAATATATATATATATATATTTATATTGATATATACCATAAATATTATATATATCTGACACTAATCTCTCTCTCTCTCTCTCTCTCTCTCTCTCTCTATTTTGTTGTATTATTTATTCAAAACTACATCCTTTTAAAAATGTATACATAAATTGCATTATACTCTATATATATATGAAGTATAAATTTTTGCAATTATTAAAAAGGATAAAGTTATTAATATATACAAAAAAATTATTATTTTTTATATTAAAAAGTTATTAAACCTATTAACTATGACATTAATATTTAAACAGATTAAATAATATGTTTAAATTAATTAGATTTTGTTATGTGTGTGTATGTGTGTCTACAATAATAATTATATATATTTTTAACTAAAAAATTTAACATTAAATAATTTTAATAATGCATTATATATATTCTACAATGCAATTTATATGATATTTTAATGGTTTATTATCAATAATTTATTATTTTACTATAATACTGTAATATTATTATAAATTATAATATGATGATCAGTGTTATATATTGTAGTATAGTTTAATATTGCTTATTTATCTATTGATTAATATAAATTAATATAAAATACATTATAATAAAAATCTGCAATTGTTATTTAAATTATGTTAAGAGTATAAATGTTTATTATTCTCTTATATGTTTGACATTGTTTGACATATTTAAGATTATAAATGTAAATTATTTGTACTACTATTTGTCTACTTTTTTAATATAATAATTATTATATTAATATATTTATTTTTACTTAAACAAATTAGTGCATTAACGTTAATAAAATGTTATCTAAAAATAGCACATAATATATATATATATATACAGTATGTTATATATATTGTATATCATATAATATAAACTTTTCATTTTTGAAATGTATATATAAATTATGAATTATAATAATAATATTCTCTAGATATTAATGTTAAAGTGATTCATATATTTAATGTTTTTTCTCTCTCACTCTCTCTAGAATTATTGCTTCGGAAATATAATATTTTTCACATATAATAAACTATATAAACATTACACAAAACTACTGTTTAATAAATAGTGTCACAAATATAGCACTGTTTCTAAATTTAGCAAATAATTGTATGAATGAACTCATTTTTAGGGTCACTTTAAATGTAATGCATTCCTCCCATTGTGTTATATATATATATTAAAAGCAATAGTTATTTCATTGCTATTCAACATTTTGTTCGCTATTCATATGAATTTGAAAGTTCACAGAATATTCTGTATTATATATTCTATATATAAACACAAATATTGTGTACAAAATAATATTTGTGTCACACATACTGTGCGTATATATATATATAATCATATATACATTTATATGATTGAGTTATTTTTAACTCAATTTATTAATAGAAATAACATTTTTATTTAGTTCTTTATACTTTTTTTATTTAACATATTAATTATTAATATATGACATTATTTGCTGCAATTTTTTGAATTAATTTTTAAAATATTGATTACATTGCATAAATGCAATTTATATTGTTTATTATTATATTGTACAGTATATACAGTATAAATTTATATATATATATTATACATATATAGGTGCAATATTATACCGGATATATTTTTATGATGTCAATTTTTATTAAAATTTAATAGATAATTTATTAGAAAAATTAAAAAAAAATTTTCTCTATATTTTTTAATCTCTAGTGCAACAAAATTATTATTCATATGTAGTAAATGTTTAAATCAAAATGTAAGATACATTTATGTTATGAGTTTGCATGAAATATAAATATTCTCTTATTTAATCCGATTTAAAGTTATATATATATATAAATAATATACAGTATATTGCTAACAGAATATTTATATAAAAATTTATTTAAAAATGACTAAAAATAAAATCATTATTTTAAATGATTTATAACATTCAATGGCTCTAACATTAAACTAAACTCAAACACATTTGTTTGGATAAAAACACTTCAAAAACTCAATGACATTTTCCTTTCATTTAAAGTTAAAATATAAATTATATATAAGTTATATATATACACACTATATATGCAGTATTTAAAGTATTTTAATTAAGAGAAATACAGTATATTTAAATAATTTTCTTGTTATATAATATAATATTTGAAATGATTATGAAATACATGTATCGTTCATTATATAGCATAGAGTATATAAATATACTTTCTTTTTATTTCTAAATTAAGAGCCCAGAAAAATATTTGATAAAAACATTTTCTTTCAAAATTAATTAATATATTGAAGTTAAGGAAAAAAGTTAAACTAATATAATAAAAGTCAAATATTTGCCTTCAAGACAACCAAACAAAAAAATATAAAACAATTGTATGTAATGTAAGCAATGGATTAAACATAAAAATATTACTAACTTTAACAGGAAAATAAATGTTTGACAAAAAATTTAATATTAATAATAATAATAATAATAATAAAATACACTTTAGTTATAATTGAAACAATTATTAAAAATTAATTCTAATAATAATGTATTAATTTATATCTTTAAAAAATATAAAGATATTTTAATTTTAAATTTTGTTTTCAAACTGTATATTATGAATATTATTATTTATTGAGTGCTGATATGCTGTTTATATATTTTTGTTATTTTTTTATTAAATTAAAAAACTATTAATTTTTATTAAAGATAAAACAATTTTTGTAAATAAAATAATACATAATTAAATATTATAATAATATACTGTATATACAATGTTAGCACACCTGAGCAACAAATGATCTTTTTTTCTTTCACTTATAAATAGCTAATAGTTTAGTATTTATCAATTGTCTCAATAAGGAGTATTGGTATACTGTGTATATAATAAATATAATATATATGTATATAATGTGAATAGCGTTTGGTTTTTATCACACGAAACACTTTTTTCTCTCTATTTTTTCTTTTGTAATGATTTCACTCTTATTTCCCACAATAAGCTGGCTTTCAATGAAATCAATGAAAAATTATTTATATAACAAATTGAATTGAATTTCATTTTGAATGCATGAATAATGACACTCTATTTATGGTTTCACACACACACACACACACACACACACACACACATATATATATATATATATATATACCAGTATTGTTCACATAGTTTTCCACAATTTTTTATGGTGTGGTTTCTTGTGTGTAAACGAGCAATACATTCAAGTATTTTCCATATATACTAATACTTTTCAATTTGCACATCGCATGCAATTGTACTGCAAATATAAATTTATATATATATATATATATATATATATATATATATATATTATGTATGTATAACATATAACAAATGTATTATATATATATATATAAGATCTGTAATTTTATACAGACACACGTTATATACTATATGTGTATATAAGTATAAACTAAAAATCTTTGTCTAACATAATATATAAAACAAAATAGTTATCATTTTCTGTTTGTTTTGTGTTTTGAACAATATATATGTGCAGCTTTTAAAACAGGTTTAGGGGGTTGTCTGTCAAAATGTATACCAAATTTTGTCACTCATAGAAATACACGTGAGACCAATTTTAAATGAAACAAAAATAAATACATACATATTATACATACTGTACATAAACACAATTATTTGGCATATGATTTGTGACAATTTTTGTGTGTCTATATATATAGGGAATATTCTTAAACAATATTATATACAGTATATATACTATATAGGTATATATATCCAGAATATATATCATATATTATTTTAAAAGATAGACTTTTATTTAAGTCTCTTTACGTTTGTTTAGAGACTTAAAAAAGTTTATTTCTATTGAATACTATTTCTATATCGTCGTTGTTGTGTTTTTGTTGTTTTTTAGCATAAATTGTTTAGTCATAAAAGTCATGCATTTTTTTCTGTCCATTATTTTGATTCACTATCTGCTTGTTTGTTGTGTTATATGTTATATGCTATAAACTTGTTTGTTATTGTATTGAAATAATAATAAAAAACTTTTTGTTTTCTTTATTGATTTTTAAGCAAAAATAAAAAACACGATTATATACACAAAATATAACTTCAAAATAATATTATAAATATATAAAAATACAATTTTGCTGACTCTTCATACTAGTAAAAATACTATATATATACACACTGTATATATATATATATATATATATATATATATATATATATATATATTATGCAATTATGTTTAATAAAACAACTAAAAATTAATTAATTAATTTTTAGTTTTATATAATTTAATTATTATATCTAAAGTGTACAGTAATATACTGTATACACTTACACTGTGTGCAAAATTTTATAACTATTGCATTTTACATTTTTTATACAATTTTTTACATATGATTTAAATTTGAATATAATTTATAATTTTACAAATATAGATACATTTTTATATTGTATATCAATAATTGTAAATCTTGCAATTTCACTATATAATGTTTTTAAAAAAATGAGTATGATTTAAAATAAATGCAATTTTATGCAAAATTAATGCAACATTTTTCATATAAAAAATATATATTATATATATATATATATAATCTGTTTGCTAACTCATAAACAATTTTAAGTCAAAAATATTATATATATATCTAACACCATATGATGGACCTTTAATACGGCAATAATACAGGGCTTAGACTTTCTATTTTTAAACACACAATCAATAAAAATTTTTGACATTATTAAAATATATTTTTAAGATTAAAATTTTTACACAAATAGCTTGCAATATAGCTTAGACAACAGCAACAGAAAAAACAATTGGTTTAATTTGGCAAATGTTTGATATGTCTAAACGTTTGTTTATGTTTTGTTAAATACAATTTCTATAATGTATACCGTAATGCAATTATAATATAATTTATGTGCTAAATATTTATATATTTATTTTATAACTTTTAAGTATACAGTATCTATAATAAACTATACAGTATATTGATATATAGGGATAAACATTTATTTTAGGATTTTAAGCAGCTTTTTGAAAAATATATAAAGAATTTTATCAAAACTAAAAAAATTTGTTCTTAAAAATTGATCACAATTTTGTTTGAGACCTACCAGTGCTTGACTTAAAGGCAAGCAGTAGTAGTAGTAGTCAGTCTGTTAGTCAGTCAGTCAGTCACTGATATCATAAGTGGCACTAATTCTAATGGAAAAAGCATTACATAAGGAGATGGATGTGTAGACAACCAAAGAGAGAGAGAGAGAGAGAGAGAGATATTGATCCAACCATTTCTGAGGCAAGGATTTCAAGTTTAATTGCTTTTATAGCACACAGTTTTACAGTATGTGTGTGTCATAAGACTCTTATGTCTATCTAAACATTACTAACACAACCAAAACCTGTATTTTTTAAAGCCCTGTACACCACTAGTATCTGTAGTACAATATGTGTGTTTGACTCCATTAATGGCATAAAAATATTATCAAAGAAAAAAATTGTAAAAAACTGTTAGTCACTGTAAAAATAGTGATCAGTTACTACTGTAATGGCATTATTGGTACACTAGAGCACAGACCTATCCAAATGTGTTTTCTCCTCTAAGACATTGTATGCTATACTAAGACATTATCTCTTTTCAATTGTATGTGTGTGTTGTCTGCATGGATGAGCTGTCCTCCTGTCTTAACTAATAAATTTCTTAATTATTATAAGTTTATTGTGTTAAACATTTTTGTAGATATATTATATATATATATATACAGTACTGTACACTGTATTTAGATTAATATAATAACCCAAATATAATTTATTATAAACAAATTTAGTATATACTGTATATAATTTACAGTATAAACTGCTTACTAAAATCATAATGAAAATAAATTATTTTTAGATAATTACAATTTGTTTTTTTTTTGTTTTAAATGAATGAATAAAATAAAAAACAAAACATAAAATAATTTATTTAATTTACTTAATTAAAACTAAATAAATTAGATTTACACTTGTCTTATACATATAGACAAAAAACAACTATAAATATCTTTAAAATTAAGTAAATAGTAAATTAAAGTATCATTTCCTTTTATTTAATGTATAATATGATACTTATATAAATATTTGATACTTATATATATATATATACTGGTAGAAAGAGAGAGAGAGAATAAATATTTTATATAATTTTTATATATACAGGTATATATATACAGTATATATAAAAGACTTTATCACAAGTTTAGATATTTAGCACAAAATTACTTTTCAAATACATATCTACAGTATATTATATAGTTAGATATGATTGAGTATATAAAAAAAATGATTTCAAATAGTGTATAAACTTATATATAATGCTATAAAATTGCCTAAAAAATTTATTTTATTGTGAATTTATTTAAATGTAAATATGTTTGGAAAGTAGATCATTACTACTAGTCGACGAAAACATATCGTAAAATGCTTTTCAAAAGAGAGTGGAGGAGTGTTGTGTGTGTGTGTGTGTGTGTGTGTGTTAGTGATGAGCATAATATTACTGAAATTGAGAGTAAAAATGCTGAGAAACCTTATGGAAAGTGTGGGAAGTGTGTGTATATTATGTGTGCGGTAACGGTAACTAAGTTTTGGATGCCTTTTTCCCAATGATTATGACTTAACATTTACTTTAGATATCATAGACTTTTTACATCAATAGTATTAAGTAAATACAAAAAAAAACTTTGTGGCATTTGAGTAGTGAGGAGGCAGTTACTCACTCACTCACTTGCTCTGTGATATATTGATATATGTACTGTATATACAGTTTATATACTATATAAATGGATTTTTATGTATTGGATATTAAGAGACAAATTTCAGCTGCAATTCATTGAACAGTCGGTTTTTTCCTCTACAGAACTGACAGTAAGTAATACACAAAAAATAAAGAGTATATATAATATGATTTGAAAATCATTGCTATTGAGAGACACCAATAAAGAAACCTCCATTCATACGATTACTTCAACATTTCAATCAAACATTTATATTTTTGGTGTTGTTTTTTATAAAGGAATTTTTTTCAATGAAAGAGAGAGAGAGAGAGAGAGAGTAAAAAAGTTCACAATCTCTGCCCTGTATTTTGTATGTTAAGAGTCTTGACTCAAGACATAGAGAAAGAAAGAGAGAAAATAAATCAATAAGTTTTGCTAAATTATAAATTAAATAAAAAAGCGTAAAAAGAGAAATATATGTCTGAATAATCAATTCAACTGAAAAATATGCAAATTATATACCAGAGAGAGAGAGAGAGAGAGAGAAAGAAAGAGAAATTTTGTTAAATTTTAAAATTAATTTCCAATTCTTTATGATATTTTTCAATATTAAATATCTTGCGAGAAATTCAAATACTATATTAAAAATATTTACTTTATTAATATATTACTTTAATATTCGTATTAAGTAAAAAAATCAATTTCTTTAAACTTTAGTTAATAAATTTGTAATTATAAAAGTAAATATAATTTTTTAAACATATTTAGATAAGAATATAGTGTATGAAAATTAAACAAACAAACAAAAAATAAATATAAATATATAAAATACGTGTCATATGATTTAGATAACATTAAAAAATGAGTTTTTATTTACTATATATTTTATTTAGTATGAATATTGCAGCATATAATTTATAATATAAAACAGTTAAGCTATTATGCAATAAATTTCATAAAAATATTTTTAAAACATAATTTTATTAATGTTTAATTTAAATTAAAAAAAATTGTTTACAACATGCATCAAATATTTCATATAATATTTGTGTTTTAATATAATTTATATTTTTTGACAATTATCTTATATTTTTATTAATTTATATATATATATATATTGCTTTGATTTATAAAATAACTTTAAGTTAAATACTAATTATTATTATTAATTTCATTAAAAATTATCACTAATCAAAAATAATATTTTAATTTTGCATATAAAAAATAATAACAAACACATAAGTTATTTTAATATTAATATTAGTTTTTTAAATAAAAAAATATCAAATAAATATCTTAAAACACAAAATTTGAAAACATTTCTTATTACAAAAATCTTAAAACTTTTTATTTTTCATTTACAATATTTTAAAAAACCATTCAAAAAAATTTATATATAAAGATTAAATTTTATAATAAATTATTTCTATCCAATTTTATTTTCATAGAGAAAAAATCTATAGAGAGAGAGAGAGAAAAAGATAGATCAATAAATATAAAAAATAAAGTTTATTATAAAAAATTGAACAGTTGAAAATTGTTGCTATAATACTACAGTAGATAGTCGTATAAAAGTTTAAATTAATTATTTTAGGCATCAATTGCAGCCTATTATATTGAACTATAAATTAGTATTATATATATATATATATATATCTATATATTAGTTTTCAAATCCTTAGAGACTAAACGAGAGGATAACTACACAACAAAAAAAGGACAATTCATTAGTTGGACAGCAGAAGCAAAAGCACAGTTAGCTTTTTCATGTCTTTTCTGTTATTACTGTACTGTACAGCTATTGAGCTTTACTGCAAAAAAATATTTGCATCAATATATACTGTAGTTATATAATAATAATAATAATAGTGATAATAAAAATAATAATAACTAAACTAACAATTTATTTGTGATAAGTAAAACTCAGCCCTAAATTGCTTTAACTATTTTCCAATTTGATTCATTAACATAGATAAGCGTAGAGAAACTACAGATAAATAGTATACTAAATATAGCAAACACAGAGAGAAAGAAAGAAAGAGAGAGAGAGAGAGAGAGAGAGAGAGAGAGAGAGAGAGAGAGAGAGAGAGAGAGAGAAAGATCCACATTTTTTGGGAGCAAAAAATAGACTAATTTAATATTAAGGTCTCATATATACAGTATATTATATGATATAAATATCTGGTATATTGTCCAGACTTTCATCATATATTTGAAACACTATTGTTATGGTGGCTAACATTTGCCTAACGTATCATCTTTCACCCGCCCATTGATCACCAATTATTTGTCAAACATATATTTTGACATCACATCAACCAATACAATATTGATATATATCATCAAAATAATTTATATCTCTTTTTTTTGTTAGTAATAGTTATGTTAGTTTGTAGTCAATCGCTGATATCTTATTGTCGGCAGTTTTTTTTGATCAAAATATTTCAGTAAAAAAATAAATAAATACATTATTATGTATTAAATATAAAATATATTATTTATGTTTTTTTCTGTTCAGTGACAACATATAAATGGGGTTTTTGTTAGGCAAAAGATTATATAAGACAAGAGAAAGTGAGAGAGAGAGAGAGAGAGAGAGAGAGAGAGAGAGAGAGAGAGAGAGAGAAGATATACTATATATGAAACAGATTATCAATCATTTTAGTGCCAATAATGGGCAAACATATAGCACTGGGAGTTTGGCCTACTCAATGATAACTGTGTGTATGTGTTATATGGCTATATATATTGCCGACTAAAACAGTGAATAAAGATATATAAACCTTATCAAGTGAGGGAGAAAAGGGAGCACATGGATGTGATTCAGGGAACAGTATGTACAACGTATATGTGCTTTATATCAAAGATTTAGTTCATCAAATCTTTCTAACATTAACTTTATGAGTGAACAGAGCATAGATATACATTTATACTCATATATATATATATATATATATATATATATATATATATATATATATATATATATATATATTTGGTGACAACTACTCAGACCTATTTATAAAGTAATATATTTTTAGTACTGCTGTCATCATCCAGTTTAGTGGTACAGTAGTAGTTGACTGAACATTAAAACTTATGTTCAAATAAACAACAAAATATAGCACTAAATAATTGATTTGCTTAACAAATACACACATCGAGTCCAGACATTTCTAACTAATTGCTTATATTTTTATATATGTTTTACAAAAGTTTTCTTATGAGTAAGTGTTTTGATAATACAGTGCAATACAGTGCACTTGTATTCAACAAAACTGTATTGGATTGAGATATAGAAGTTTGCAATAATAATATTATATATATATATATATATATTATTAATTTTTATTATCTTAATATCTTTTAATATTTTAAACTTATATTATATAAAGTAATATAAAAATTTTTATTAAAGTATTTTGTACCGGGAAATGAAAAATAATATTTTTATTAAATATTTAACACTCATTTCAAAATATTATAAATAAATGTTTAGTAGTTTAATAAAATCAAATAAATTATTATAGATGTTATATAAATGACACATTATTTTCTAAATATATAACTTAAAAAAATATATAATTATTTTTAGCATATTTTAAAAAGTTGTTTTGTCTATATTATCATTTTAAAATACGCACACTAATGTCTACATAAAAGTAATTTTAAATTATTATTTATTTATTATATATATAATCATATAATTTTTACAGACATTTTTAATATCTATTTTATTACTTTTAGTTTTGTAATAAAAATACATATAGTAATAATAATAATAATATTATTATTATATTTAATAAAAAATTTAATATTAATAATGATAATAATAAAATTTTCTGGTTTTAAAACATATTAGATTATTTGTGTTGTGCTATATATAAGATGTTTTTACTAAAAAGAGGTTTTATGTTATATTAGATTAAAAATAGGCTTTAGACGTAAATATGTGCTTAAATGTCGTGTATATAATATAATAGATATTATATAATACACATATCAAATATATACCACATATAATTTATATATAATACTGTACTCATGAATGTATGCTATGAGACAAATATTAACAATAAATAATTTATATAAAAAAAGTTAACATATAAAGTGGCAACAAAAGTAAATAAATGTTAATTTGCTTGAAATGGACATAAAATACAGAGAGAGAGAGAGAGAGAGAGAGAGAGAGAGAGATGCTTTTATTTCTATTATTTTGTATTTATTTAATATATACTAAATTATATAATATATAATACATAGTATACATAATATATACTATGCTTAATATAGAACTTTATTAAATGGATGTATTTATATCATACAGTAGACCATGTAGTATATAATTGCAATAAATGTAACTTATATAAATCTATAATATATTTAATATCCATTTAGGAAACAATCTCAAAGAGAGAAAGAGAGAGAGAGAGAGAGAGAAAATCATTATTTCAATTATTCATTAAATTTATTAAATGCATCGCTATGTATATGAAAAACAAATTTAATGAATTTAAGTTTTAATCCTATAAGTTATAACATTGATAATAATAATAATAATAACAACTACTACTATTGTATTATAATGATGTCATTATTAGACTAAATATTATATCATATTAGTCTCTGGCAATAGTGTAATGAATATGTTGGTGACACGGGGTCTCTCTTTCTGTCTCTCTCTCCCTTTCTATCTCTTTCCCTCTATTAAGTCACTCTTAGTTTGTCAAACTGTCCAACATTTCTACTGGTTATCTCTCTCTCTCTCTCTCTCTCTCTCTCTCTCTCTCTCTCTCTCTCTCTCTCTCTCTCTTTCATTCACTAATAAATCAATTTGAAAGACCAGAAACTAGTTGTTATTTAGTACATCTCAATGCAAGATGTGATGCATCGATGACTTTCCATTGAATTCATTTACTCCTATCAAAGCCTCTGCAGTAGTCATCTATACATAACAAATGCAATGCAAACTTACTGTTAATATCGTGTCATTTGTTTATTATTACAGCTATTTATTGTTATTCCTGTTTCAATCAATCCGTAGATATATATATATATATATTAGTATATATATTGTGTTGATGTTATCTAATATATTAAATATTTCACTGTTTGACAACTAATTAATCCGATGCACATTTCAACAGTATTATATGTTACTACAGTATAAATATAATATAAATTTATATAATAACAATCATAAACTGGTAAATGGCTGTTAAATATTGTTTTTCTATTTTAAGTTAAATAGATAATAGAAATTTTTATAAATTAAAATATACAATATATACTAATATATATAAAAATTATATATATATATATTAATATATACTATATTTAGTATATAATTTGCATTTTTATTGCTGTATTGTGCGTCAAATTGTAATATGATTTTATCAAAACAAAATTTAATGGCAAAAAAATGCATAACAATTGCAAATATTGAATAACCATTTGTTAAAAGAGAAGTGGATAGCACTTGAATATAATATACACACTATATATATGAGCCAATTGTAGTGTTTTTCCCTTAGGGTTTCGCATATTTTTATAGATTTATACGTTAAAAGTATAAAAAAAACTTCCAATTTCCTGGCCTTATATATTTTATATAAATAAATAAATAAATTTATTTATATATATATCCAAATCAATTGCATTTATATTTTATCTCAACGAGTAATTCAAATTATTAAGTAATGCGATGGTGTTTATAACGACGACCAGTATTATAGCTTTAAGCGCTGAGTATAAAAATAGTATGGTTTATACATATCATATACTGTATATATATATATATATATATATATATTGACTAAACAGAATCGATTGGATATACCATTAGCTTATACCTAAAAATGTTAGTTAAAATTTTGTGCAAATATATGGTAAATAATATTATATAATATATAAATTATATACATATATATATATATATATATATATATACTGTATAATATACACGTACAGTATTTACTGAATATATGATAAACATGTGATGTCCAATAAATATTAATCTCAATCACTTAAGAGATGCTTATTGAAATGGCCAAATAATATTATTAATATTATTAATACATACAATAATAATAATAATAATATATGGGGTACTACTGTACATAGCATTATATTATTATTATTATATTTGATGGGCACTCATCAAATGAAAACCGCTATTTTTATGAGATTTGTATTTGTAATGTGTCTATAATAATGGTATACATATGTTATATACAATACTGTGTGTATATGTGTTTGAAACAAACAAAACAAATAAATATATAGATATTTATTCAATAATTGAGTGCCACCAATATTTTGTTTGTTTGTTTCTTCTAATCATCACTTTTGGTGTTTTTATTTAGAAATTTATTGTCAAAAAAGAAATAATAGCTGTAAATGAATTGATTGTAATTTTTTTTATCGTTGGTTTGCTTTTTGTCTATTGAATTGAGTGTTCATCCATATGTTATTTTTTGTTGGCCATTGAAAGCGTAATATTTTTGGACATCAAATAAATTTGGTGTTAAATCTTTTAGAAATAAATTCCTATTGAGGGTTGGGTTGTGCTGTGTTTTGTTGGATAATATTTAGCCAAACATTATAAAAGAGTATAAAAAACAATGAGAGAGAAAGAGAGAGAGAGAGAGAGAGAGAGAGAGAGAGAGAGAGAGAGAGAGAGAAAGTTGTTCTTCAAAACCTAATCATCATTTGAAGCATAACTATAGTATTAGTTTTTGTTTATTGTTATCATTGATAATGGTTTGTATGTGTTTGCTGTGTTAATTACAAACATATTTTTTGCCAATTCATCAATAGCATCCACATAAGTACATACATAAACACACACACACACACACACACACACACACACACACACACATACACACACACACATACACACATTATATATATATATATATATGTATATAAGTAATCTCATTGATGGCACACACCTAATGATATAATGTTAAAGTTGAACAACTTTTTATGATTATATATACACTGTTAGTATGTATTAAAGTAGTTCATTGCAACACTCGATAACTATTAAATATATAGAAATAATACTATTTGTTATTATACTGTAATACAATAATAACTTTCTATATTTCATATCAAATTTTATGTTTTTGTGTTTCAAATTTGATTTTGTCTTTTTTTATTGCTATATAAAAGACAAAAATAGTATTTAGTTTCCAAAGAGTTGTGTGTGTTTTGTTGTTGTTGTTCATCAAAATTATTATATACTTTATAATAATAATAATAAATAATTTTTTTAACAATAATAAAAAACAAGAGATATGTTTTATCAATTTTCAACAGATATTATATAATGAAGCGTAAAGTATATAAAATTTCAGTAATTTATATATATATTTCACTCTACTGTAAATTACAGTATATATATGGTATTAGCTACTTATTACGGGTACTTATAAAGCTATTTGATTTTACAATTGTTTTTAATTATATAATACTATTAAATATCTGTTTATTTTCACGAATTCCTGAAAGGAATACGTATATGCATTCTAAAAGTCTGTCCGTCTGTCCGTCTGTCTGTCCCACGAGGACATAGGTTCGAATCCAGGCTCCGCTGCAAAAATTTTTTTTGATTTTTTTTTTGATTTTTTTTTTGGTTTTTTTTCTTTTTTAAGTTAAGGAGATCGTATGGGAATGCTTTTGAAGCATTCTCAACTGTTTTTTTTATTTTTTTTTAATTTTTTCCTTTTTAAGTTAAGGAATTCGTGTGGAAATGCTTTTAAAGCATTCTCAACTGGTTTTTTATTATTATTATTATAGTTTTGTTAAAATATTTGTATATATTTAAAATATAATTAATTTAATATTAATACCGGAATACCATTTATTTTTATTAACATCAAAGTAAAGTTAATATTTAATAACTAATAATAATATATAAAAGAAATATTTATATACTATATATTATATTTAAACCAAACTTTACTGGTTGTTAACAGCAATTACTTGACTCAATGATACTTATGGCCCAACACTTATAACTACTATATTTATTGTAAAATTATTGAATATTATAATTGTATATCATTTTAATTAGTACTCAAAATTGTGTTAACATAATAATAATATTATTATTAATAATAATAATAGTCTATTACACAAAAATACAGATACAGACAAAAAATATAAATGAATATTCAATTGAATGGCATTAATAAAACTAGAGTTACAAATTAGAGAGCATTATATAAACATTACAGCATTAAAACAACTATTGATTAGAGTGTTATATATGTTTATCGGCTAAAAAATACTAAAAATATCAAATAATTTATGATAAAACTTGTCTAAAGCTTTTTTACCAGAATATTCTGTATATAGTAATCAGTTTTAGTGTATATATATATCTAGTTAATGTATTACACAGTTTATATATTATAAAAAGATTAATTTAATTTCATATGACACAGAAAACATATTTTGCTGACTATTTATACAAATTGATCTAATCATATAACGATCTAAACATTAATATATAAAAAACATACTTCATATTTACTATAACAGCAAAAAAAAAGTGTTATAATAATAAATAATAATTTTTCTAACAAGTATAATGTAATATATTTTTTGTAAATGTACTGTATGTAACACACACACAGACACACATAAACAAACAAACAAATACACACAAACAAATACACACACACACACACACACACACACACACACACACACAGACACACACACACAAACAAACACATACATACGTAAGATATTAGCTTTTTTGTTGAGTTCAAAACAAAATTATTGAACAATTATTATTGCATAAAAGTGTTACAAATATTTACTATTATATATATACAAAAAGCACGTGCACTCATAGATATGTGCACACATACTGTATATATATATACGTGTGATTAAGGGGACAGAGGTGGTGTGGGTGTGTATGTATGTATTTATTTTATGGATTATCTATAATTCACACTTACCAATGGTTGTCAATACAGTAGTAGCAAAATAGAAAGCTCCCGAAAATTTCCACTGAACCCCTGCTTTGTGGGGCACACTTTTGATGACAACTGTTGTCATTATTTTAAAATCCTCGTCACTTATATTATACTTTTTTTTGAGCATCTCTTCAAACGTATCCAATGCTACTCTTTGTTTATCTTCGTGTTCAGACTCTAGTGCGTCAAATATAGCGGCGCCGACCAACAGATAGGTGAATGTGCACACTATTAGACTGAGGGTCCGGATGTTCTGCCTTTTCATGGCAGAAGCTGGTGGTGTTGTTGTTGTTGTTGTCGATGGTAATGAACCCTCCCTTTTATAAACGCACACTAAAGCCTAAACAACTTAATAAAAAATATTTTTTGTGTGGGTATGATATTAGCAGTGATTCACGTATATTATCACTTCACTTATCACATAATATTTTTTCTATAAATATATATATAAATCTCAACTTTTTTTCTTTTTCACAATCATTATGTGTTTTTTAAGTGTTGTGTTGTCTATGAGTTGTGGGTATCACTTGTCTCTCATTTCTCTCACTCCTCACTCTAACTCATCGCTAATGCGAAATATTTTAGTCCATCTCTTTGAACGCCTGTAACTCAACTGAATGATAACGATATGATACTCAACACACACACACATCATGCATATAGACATAACATACATACATATATATATACTCTCACTCACTACCAACATATATAACACACACACACGCACTCATATAAAGCTGAGAGAGAGATTCAACACAAGGCTCTCCCATTCCTCTCTCTCTCTCTCTCTCTCTCTCTCTCTCTCTCTCTCTCTCTCTCTCTCTCTCTCTCTCTCTCTCTCTCTCTTACTTACACTCACTCACACATCAACTAAATTCTGGTCTAAATATTCTATAATATTCTGTGGGTGACGTCAACTACCATTCCTATGGCAACCCCTGTCTCCCTTTCCCTGTGTGTGTGTCTTGCTGTCCCTGTTCTCTATATTCTCCTGTTGAGAGAGAGAGAGAGAGAGAGAGAGAATGGTTGTGTGAAATATATATATATATATATATATAATTTTATGGTATATATATATATTATGACCAAAAGTGTACAGTATTATATAGTATGTACTGATGATATTTATTAAGAATATATTTATTTTTAATATTTAGTTATAAATATCAACAACAATAATATTTTATAGCATCACCAATGCATTAGTTTAATTTGCACTAAATTTAATTTTTGTAACATTTTAAAATTAAATACAATATAGCATTTTGTTGTAGACAGCAACATTAATAGTAATTATAATACTATTAATATAAACTAATAAATAAATATGCATTATAAAATTAGATTACAATTATTTTATGATATAAATATAATAATAATGATATTGTATTGCAATTGAAAATTTAAAACTGAGATTACGGACCAAAAAAATAAAAATAAGATTAACATTTAAAATGTTATTTTATTATTATTATTATTATATTGTATATATTGCATGATTTACAAATAACTAATTCTAGTTTATTTACAGTATAAGTATAGATTTTACTCTACAGTATATATACTTTATATATATATATATATATATATATATATATATATATATATATACAGTACTTTATATTTAGTATACAGAATATCTCATTAGTATTATATTCACATAGTGTTCACTACACGTAGCACTTGTATGTATGTATGTGTCTCAACAATAAATACAAAACTCAATTTTGAGTATCACTTTGTGATTAAACTTCCTGTTATGGCAGCTAAACATCGCTAAAATGAAGAAATGTTTTTTAAGGAAAATAATACCTTTAAATATATATATATATAATATATAAGGTGTTTGTCTGGTAGTCATCAAAAAACAATCGGTACCGAAATTTTTTGGGAATGAAGACAATTTAAAATTACTTATTTTTTAAATAAATCGAGATTAACAATAACCAGATTGCAATTTATAAATTTAAAAATAAAAACTAAAAATTTTGCTTAATTTAAAATTAAACATATGCACTGTTTATAAACAATGCTAATACTATTACAACTACTGTATATACTTAGTAAGCTAATTTTGCAATAATAAACAAAATTTAAAAGTTAACTAATTATTTGAGGATCAAAATAAAAGTTAAACACAACAATCTTGCATTAATTGCATTATACTATTGTAAAACTATTGCAATTTACTTAATGCGTTTAATTTAATTAAAATGTATAATTCATTTGATATAATATATATATATATATATATATATATCATATAATAGCGGACCATTAAAAATGTAATTTTTGTTTTATTTATTTATTTTTTTTAGTTGTTGTTAAAACTCATTGCTAGTAACGTTTGTTCAGAAACTTTTAATATAATATTACGTAAATATTATTATTATTATTATTTCATATTATTCTATAAAATATTACAATAATATATTGTGACATTTATATTTAATATATAATGAGAGATCATAATTCATACTATGTTTTTTATATAAATTTTTTTTTGTTTGTTTCAAAAAACAACTTATTCAATAACAAAAAAACCAAATTACTCTTTATTTTAATAAATTTTTGATTTTATACCTAAATATAATTATGATAATAGTTGCAAAATTTATTTGCTGACGTATTATTTTTATTAACGATTTTAAAATAAATTTATTTAATGATAATAATAATAATAAATAATTTCTTTAATATATATATATGTAATTTATAATATGTTTAAGTAAAACATAGGCTTATAAATTATTAATAGAGAATCTATTTTTGATATATTATAAATAATATATATATATATAGATTTCTGTTGATTAATTTGAAAACTAATACTTTATTAAATATATATACAATATGTCCAAAATAAAATATGTATGGATTATTTATTTTTGTTATATCAATAAATAAAAATTTAATTAATAGTTATTTAAAAGCAATTTATTTTAGCTAATAGTCGACACACAATTGCATCGATTATATGTATTATACAGTATGTAGTGTATTATCATATAATGATACATCAATGTATAAATTACTAAAAGTATATATATTTAATACTTTTATCTATAAATATAAATATATATATATATATATATATATATATTAAAAATGAATTTTATGTTTATCAAAATTTATATATAAATATCCAACTTTTTTGTTTGTGTTTATAAAGAATTGCATTAAATAAAAGTAATAATATATATATAATAATATTCATATAATATATATAATATATATTTATGCTCTAACTATGAGCTAATGTGATGTTGCGGTCCAGCGATTAATTGTACTGAAAGTTGAGCTAAAAATAGCCACAAATGTATTGAATGTAAAGCAAACACACAAACACTGGGAAAGAGAGAGAGAAAGAGAGTGAGTGAGTGAAAGAAAGAGAGAGGAATGCTGTGCTGACTGAGACTCTCTCTCTCTCACAACTAATAGAGAGGTTTTCAATGTATACAACAAATAGAGAGAGAAAAATAGGAGAAAATATTTATTCATTTTCTTCTTCAAAAAGAAATTGAGGCCTTCATTGACACTATTGAACCCCATATTTGCTATTCAAGTATTTAATGAGTTTGTCAGCAAAACATACATACAATACAATCAAATACTGTATAGAGTTAGACAATGAATAGTCAAGAGGGTGTCCATACAGTAAAAGGTTGTCAGCAATTTGTCTGTTATTTTTGTTTTTATATGTTTGTTTGGCTATCCTTGTAATGGACAAAAAAAGTTTAGGAAAAAATAATTATTGCATATTTTTTTGGATAAATAAATATAATAATGCAAAAGTGTATGTATTTTTGTATATTGTATACACACATACATAAAAAATTGTTGAAAATCTAGTGAAAATATTATGCATTATATATATAGTGGTATATACTGTATATTATTAGATAAGTTTAGAAAATAAAATTTACATAACATTTTTTTTGAATAACAATTTTGAAGAAAACAAAATTAAATTTATAGTTATTTTGAACCAACAAAAATAAATAAATATTAATTTAGCACCTGAACACTGTATGAAAATGTTTTTATTAGAGTAATTTTTTTTGTTGAAAAATACAATTTGCGCGATTACACAATAAAATCTATACACATTGATTTACACACACAATTTGGTTATATTTTTTATCGGATAACCAACAAAAAAAATAAAATAAAAATAAATAAGTTATCATTGTTTCGGGTCATAGCATTTGCTGTGGAGGAAAAAAGGTTTCACCAATACTATTACTACTACTCGAGAGTTAGATTTTTATGGGTATATTCAAAGATAGATAGATAGATAATGACAAACAATATATATATATATCGCCAGCAAAAAAAGGGTTTACACTAGAGTTGACTTAAATGCTGGAATGGTTTGAGTGGTTTTGTACTCTAGTTTTTTTTCTGTAGAATAGTAGGAAAAAAACATACAATAAAAGTGTTTGAGAAAAGTCGTGAAAAAAGTGAGAGAAAATAGATAAAAGATGGTGAAAAAAATTACACTTATTTTTGTTGCTGTTATTGTTGTGGCAATAAATCAGTGGTTAGGATAAAAATACGATGAGTTTATAGGGATTCATAGATTAGTCATAGATTTTGTTTGTATTGAAGATGACTTATATATTGTATATATATTTAGTTGCTTTTAATCTGACTATTTTTTTGTCTAAAAGTTGCATTTTTTATATTTACATTTAACTCAAATTATGTATCGATCATCAAATATAAACGTTTCAAATGAATTTCAGAGTTATATTTTGTAGGCCAGCAGTTATATCATAATATATTATATAAGTAGTAAATATACAGTATATATATATATATATATACCGTATACTATATATAGACTTTATCTATCTATAAGATATATGTGCTGATAGAAAGCCAATAAATAATACATAAATAATTCCCAGAAATTAGACATTGGTTTTTTTCTCTCTTAGTTGAACTAAAAAAAAGACATAAATTTTATGGTAAATGAGTAGTAAATACAAGTATTATATTTATATATTATAAGTACACTTAAATTGAATTGATGTAAGAATATACATATCAATCATTGTCATTGAATTTATGTTTTTTTATTTATTTATTTAGTTTTTTTCTCACTATTTGTGTGTATGTGTGTGTAGATATTTAGACAAATTTTGCATCACTACACACACACACACACTCACAAAACTTATGGTTATATTATTTTTAATATATGTAGAGTATTACAACAAAAGTCTATTAACATTTAATATTAAATATACGTATACTGTATTATATATATATATATAATTTTATTAAAAATATTATTTAAATTAATCAACTAAATTTGTACAAAAAACAACTCAACCATATAATTATATACAATATATATAAATTTTATATATATCATATATACTGTACGTATACTGTAACTAAATTTGTCTTTTTATTATAAATATAGTGTAGTTTCAAAACAGTTGTTTTATTTTATTATTAAATTATTGAAACATATTTCTTATTCATCCATTTATCCATTCGTTTATTGATTAACATAAAAATGTTTTGTTATAATATAATGCGTTAATTAATTAATTAATATAAGTTATTATACATTTTATAATATACGTTTGTTTAATCTACAGTGTGTACTGTATTAGTCAAAATGTATGTAATAATAATAATAATAATAATATTAAAATATAATTTAAACGATAAATAAAATAAAATTTTGATAAATATTATGTATTGTTTCTAATACATTAATTATTCTGTACTTGTAATGTTAAATAATATATCTTATATTTAATTCATATATTATAATAAATATTGTACAGTAGTATAAAACATATTTTATAGTTTAGTTAATAATATTAATTTTATTTGTCTATTATCATTATTTTTACTTAAATAACAAAACTTAGAGAAACCGTATTTTTCTATCGGATTTAAGCAATTTTTTTGTTTATTTGGTTGCAAATGTAATATTTGATGCAATAAAATAATAAAACACAAAAATTAGACGAAATGAATGTGTATTTTGAAATCCCAGATCACATATAGTTTTTGATTCATTGCAGATAATTAGTGGTCAGTCGCCTAAATCATTGGAAATGTCAAAAACAGGAAATCTATTTTTAGGTCAATTGAATATTTCAATCAATCAATACTTAGCAAAACATATTAGTTTTATTTATTTTTATTACTTATATATTTGTTTTTATAAAACATAAAGCTTAAACATAATTAATGCTTAATTATTGATGCATAAACTTATTTATATATATTGTTAATGTTTTTTCAACAAATTAAATAAATTATTCATTGATTTTTTGTTTTTTAAATAATAATAATACTATTGATAAATGTATAGTATTTAACTCAGTATTTTTAAGTCTATTTTCTAAAAACTATGTAAAAACTATATATATAGTAAACTATAAAGTATATATATATATATATATATATAAACAAGAGATGTACAGTATTTATATATAACTTTATATAAAAATATTTTTATGTATTTATGTTGTTATAGAGATAGTCTATCTCTCTCTGTCTCTCTCTCTCTCTCTCTCTCTCTCTCTCTCTCTCTCTCTCTCTCTCTCTCTCTCACACACACTGGACAATCACTGGGCAATTAATTGTTTCGGATATACAATAGTAGACAAGTGTTGTAACCAATTGAAAAATGATTGATACACGAGATGTCTAACTTCTGTAGATAAACAATACCAACAAATCTGATGAGTAGATAATCTATCTATGAGTCCATCAATAGTGAGGTGAAAGCAAAACGAGACATCATTTGTCATACCGATGAGTGAAAGTAAGTGTATGTATGTATGTGTGTGTGTGTCTCTGTGTATGTGTGTGTCTATGTGTGTGTGTGTGTGTGTGTGTGTGTGTGTGATAAAAAGAGAGATAGAGAGTATAATTGCTATTTGTAGTTATTGTTTGTAAGATATTATTATTATTATTATTACTATTATTTATGATCATATGATATGATTCATATCTGATCAACTCATCTATAGTTAATAACAACAATTTTTTTGTTGAATAAAAATAATGAATGATATTTTCAAATATTGCTAGTTTTTTAATAATATAAATTCTATTATTATTAATACTAATACAACTAATAATAATAATAATAAATATCTGGGTTTTCGAAAAATCTAAGCAATTCTATAGAAAATACTGTATATTATGTCACGAAATCTGTCAAAAAAGGAGATATTCTCAACATTTTCACAGAATTTCATAGAGATATTCATTTGAAAGGGAACTTTGAATTCTTTTTATTTGTGAAAATGTATTATACAAAGTATTTATATATATATATATATACTATATATATATATATATATTATATACCATATTATATACGTAGTGAAACATAACGTATTGTCGAGAGCTTTATAAACATATTTAGACTGTCATTAAAGTATTGTGTTTTTGCTATAAAAATCCATTCGTGCTCTCAATAGATCTCAGATTTACAGATCTTATATTATACAATATATATACAGTATATATAATAACACACAAACAAACATATATGCATACCGTATATAATAATACATAAAAATAAATTCACGCCATTTTGGGAAAATTTTCACACATGCTTATTTTTCAATTTTAGTATATTTATTTTAACTAAATAAATAATATATTTATATAACATATTATACAAATAAAAATAAAAAAAGATTTAAAATATTAGAACATAAGAATTTTTTTTAAAAAAAGATTTATTTCAATTTTATCAACAATAAAAACAAATAAAATATAATTTTCATGACAAATATGTGAATATTTTTATCCAATGTATAAATTTTATTAATAAAAAAAATTCAAAAATACTAAAATACTAAAAAATACTTTAAAAATCTAATTTATTAAATATAATTATAAACATCACTTGATTTTCAATAAAATAATTTCAAAATTTGTTTATCAATTTTTTACATTGATTATAATTTTTGTTTTAAAAAATAAGTTTCAAAAATCTAAAAAAATATGAGTAAAACCCAATAGATTTGCCATTAGTTGAAGAGGCGGACAGATATTATTGATTCATCACTTGTAAAGAAAAAAGAGCATATATTTCATAGAAAAATGTTATCTGAATTTTTTTATATATAAATTACTGTTGAAATCATTATAAATTGAGCTAAAACGCCAAATCATTATACTATATACAGTACAGTGTATTATACACTTTGTATATGATATAGTCTAGAAAAAAGTTATTTTTCATAACATAATAATGTTTTATTAAGAAAAAAAGGTTATAAAGAATTTTGAATTTGATTTATAACAAGAAATTAACTATTTAATAGAGAGAGAGAGAGAGAGAGAGAGAAAATTGTATACTAAAGTAATCTATTTAATACATTGTTAAAAATTAATTTTTAAAAAATTTTCAGTACATTTTCTTTTGTAAAAAATTATTTTCCAAATAATTAACTGTAAAATTTTTAGAAATTACATACAATATTAAATGTATTATACATATAGAGTATTAATTTACTATTAAATATAAAATATATTTTGGTAAATTGCATATTAATACGGTTGTTTATGTATATATATATATTACAGTAAGTATACCAACGATATATTATAACACACACACACACACACACACACACACACACACACACACACACACACACACACACACACACCACACAATATATTTATATATATATATTGTCAACCATTAACTATAGTCATATTGAATGACTGAAAACCATTAAACCATTATTCAAAAGCTAATTACTTACACAATATTTTTGTTTCTTATCTATTGAATTAATTTCAATTTGATTAGCAAAAACACTAGTGTTTTTGCAATACTTTTTTCAGAATCGACAGAATTAACTATAATCTTACCAAAAAAAAAACATAACATTATATACAGAATATTTTACAACAACAACAAAATACTAATACATTACATGTAACCATCAAAAAAGTGTTTATAATATATTATATAATATGATTATCAAAGCAAAATAAAGATAATATTAAGCAACAAATCTATAGAAAAAAGAGTCTAAATGTTTGTTAGTTTGTTATCAAGATTTGCAAACTATTTTATTGTTGTTGTTGTTGTTGTTGTTGTTGTTAAGTTAGTCCTTAAACACAACATAACTCTTATACTAATATATCTTAAATATTTTTATTTCTCGCACTTAACTATTTTTTTTGTAGATACAGTCGACTATCGTTATCTAAATAAAAAAAACTTTCTATTTAATGACTTTTAAATCATTAACATAAAGATTGTATCAGTTAAATTAAATTTTTTACAGAAAATTAACATTTATTGATTAAATTAGGTTTTTACTGTCTTTTTCGTGTATGTGATAATTAAATGATGTAAAATTACAATTAACTACCCAGGCAATTTTATCCCGAGTAGTTTTCAACAATAGCGATAGTTATTAGTAAATAATATCAAGTAATATAATGTTTTTACTAATATATCTTATGTTATCTCATGTTTTGTGTTTTGTTTGTAAATCTTGTTTCGGAACCCAAGAAAATAAAACTAATTTCTCAACAATTTTGTTGTTTGTTTTGTAATACAAGTAAAAAAAGGTAACTTCAGTTTGTTTCGTTGTCTTAGTTTTTTCTGTAATAATAATAATAATAATAACATTATATAATAAATGTTATAAAAGCTGCAATTATTATTGTATCTAAAAATTTTGCTTAATTATTTTTTTTAGTATTTATGCAATTTATTTTATTTAGTAAATTTATTTTATCTAAATTACTTACTTACTTAATTTAGTTTACTGTAAATTGCAATTAATATAATTTTATTTCATTTATAGACAACTAATGGATAAGTTTTTGGAAATTATATAATATTTTTTTATTCTTTTTTGTTGCAATTTTATTTTATTTTTATTTTTTTTTATTAGTAGCCAATAATAAGTCAACAAATTATCATCAAAATTTGATTACACACTGTATTTTTGTTCAATGATCGACTAAATGAACCATCACATCACAAATATATATATATATATCTTCAATTTATTTATTATAGTTAATATAACTTTTATAGATAAATACAATATATATATATAATATTAATTCAATTTAAAAGCACTACATCTGAAAACAACAAAAATGCTTTCAATGTTTTTTTTATTGAGCTTTTTAATAATTTATAGCCAATAACACCAATTATTAGATAATATTTGGCAATCAATTTAATAAATTTGTTGCTTTATTTTACTGTAGTTATTGTAACAAACAAATAAATATAATTTCAAAAATAATGATGAAATTGTCAAAAATTGTTTACAACCCCGCCCCCCAATTAATTTAATTATATATTTAGTAATTTTTTTTAATATAAACTGACTTTAATTAAGATTTTTAATTTAATTTTTAATTATTATGTTTAGTCTTTGAGATATTAAAAGAAAAACATGTTTACTATTATATTATTTTGTCTTTTATAAAAATTTTATTAATGATATTTGTTATAATGAGAAAAATTTTATGTTTTTCTTTAATATCTCAAAAAACTAAACATAATAATTAAAAATAGCAAATATTAATAGAATAATTATTCTTTACAAAAATAACAAATTAATAATCTACTAAATATCATAACAAAATATACCTTGGCAGTTTTATTTTAAACAATATCAAAATATAGCAATTTTCATATTTATGTATTGTTTTTATTCGATTACATTATAATTTTTTGATATGATATTGTATCTAGTATACTAATATATATATATTATAAATTCACATTTTACAGAATCTTAAATATCTCGTATATATTTTGAAATATCAACATCCCTGACCCGACATCCCGGAGCCGTAATATACATAATGTGCTAATGCTATAATATCAATGATTGCATAATACCAAAAAATTGTGTATTATTTTAATTTTATTAATTTTAAAGTAATAGTTTAATCTTTATAAACAATTATTAATGAATTTTATTAAGAAATTAATTTAATAAATTTCTAAAACTAATTTTCAATAACTAATTTATATTAATTTATAAAAAAAATTAATATATGTATTTCATTTAATTATTTTGTTGTTGTAAATGTTTGAATAATAAATTATTTATAACAAAATAAATAATTGTCAAAAAAATTTTGTTTTATGTTTAGTGCATTTTAGAAAATTACATAAAAATGTTTTTCAAAGTGGAATCTTTTGACATATATTTTTAAAATTTAATCAAAATTTCAATTATATATACTTTTAAAAATTTTTATATTATATAATTCATATAAAACATTAATCATTTTGATAACTTAAAAACATGTTTACAGTACTATTATGTTTACATTAAAAATTGCTAAATATTTTAGTAGTTTTATTTAATATAAATCATAAGTGTTAATATAAAATTGAGCAAGTTCCCTCCAACCATTTATTTTCCAAAAGTTCCCAAAAATTTTGTCTGTTCACTGGGAATTCATAGGGAATCTATTTCCTTGTATTAGCAAAAATATTGAAATCTAAACAACAAATTTTATTATTAAGATTTGAATAACAAATGTTGTATTAAACTGTATTTTGAATGCTATTATTAAATAGTATTTACTGAATTTATTGTGATTTCAAATTGATTTTTTTAATATTTGTGACAATAAAATTTAATTTAATAATTTAATATTTATTATAAAAAAATACATTTTCCTTTCTAACAATAAAGGGAGGGAATATAAAATATTTCCTTATTTTCCGTGAAACTTCTCTCCCTTGAAAAGTTGCCCGAAGCCTAAGTATAAGACGGGTCCTTTAATATTTTTAATGAAATTACCGGTAATTTTTCGTTTAAATTGAACGAAATTATATATTATTTTTAAATTTTATACAAATTTTAATAGTATTAGTACAGTATAGTAAAAAGATATATAGATATCTTATTATTAATAAGTTAATACTATAAATTAAATTATCGACAATTGCAATACAATATATTTATTAAATGAAAAATATAGTAGTTAGAAATTTTAATTTTATTAAAATGTAAATTAAAATTTACAAATTAGTTTTCTGTAATATCTTTAGACAATAAAAATACAAAATATTTCATAATAATTCAATTTTAATGAATTAATAATTGAATACATTATTGATTTGATAAATATTTTATTTTTCAAAATTTTTTTTTTTTAAATTATAAAAATATTTTAAGTTTATTAGAGTTGAAAAATATTATAAAATAGTTAAACAAATTAGATTACGGTAAACCATAAAACCGGAACCGACAACACAAAATCGGTTAGGATTTTTAGATATTAAATACGATTTAAATTTGGGATTTATTTTTTTTGACAATAAGATTACCGGTCAGGTTTCGGTTCGTTAGGTTTCTGAACTCTATTTATAAATTGAATATACAGTAGAAAACAAAAAAACAAAGAGATATTGTCTATAAATAGATAAAACAAAAAATTTATAGACAAATCTCATGACACCATCACTATTAATACCAAACAGTACTTCAATTTATTTTTATTTATAAACATTATAAACAAATATCTAAGAGCTAATCGAGATTATCAATTACGGGGTAAATGTGTATAATTTTATATCGAAATAATAAAGTGTAAAATAAATAGTGTATACAAATTGAAATTAATTATCACATACGCTAACAAATAATTAGCGTAATTTTTACAATATATGAAAATAGTATAAATGAAATTAAAATATTTAGTTTAAACAAATTAAAAAATGAATTATCAATATATATATATATATAAATATTGTTTTTAAACAGACATATCCATCGCAATCTTAGCGTACGGATTGTAACCGATTAGTTCAAAATCATCACTTTTGAAGTCATCGATCTCATGGACAGTACGTTTGATATGTAGTTTTGGAAATGGACGGGGAGTTCGAGTTAACTATTGGTATAAAATAAAAACAATTGATTGTCAATCATAATCAACTAATATGTTTGGTTTAAATTACTTGTTCTTTGAGTGGATCCAAATGGTTCAGATAGATATGCGCGTCGCCTATCGTATGGATAAAATCGCCGCACTTTAGACCAGTTATGTGGGCCATCATATGTGTCAATAAGGAATAGCTGGCAATATTGAATGGCACTCCCAGTCCCTAAAGTGACCACAAAATAAATGTCATTTAAATACAGTATATTTGTCTGTCTATATGTTTATCGATATATATATATATATATATATACTTAAAGAGATATAAATATAAATTTATATCAAATAACTATAAATAATATGTCAAATACTATAACAAATGTCACAAAAAAAGAAGAAAAGATATCTTCGTGTTTAAACACAAAAAGATCCGTTAAATTTGGGTGATATTTAAGATAATAAATACAACCATTACTTACCACATCACCAGATCTCTGGTAGAGTTGACACGAAAGTTCACCATTTGATACGTAAAACTGGACCAAACAATGACACGGAGGTAAAGCCATTGATGGGATATCTGTTTTCAATATTAGTTCCGACAAAAAAAAAACAAAACTATGTGTCAATAACTACGGTAATCACTGAACATTTTTGGTCAAAAAATAATTATTACCGATCGGATTCCACGAACAGATAATCATTCGTCGGTCGTCGGGATTTGTTTTAATCGTTTCGATGACACTCTTCAGCTGATCGATACCTTGGTTGCCGTAATCGCTGTCTTTGTTGACATAGTTTGCACCGAAATGTCTCCATTGAAAACCATAAACGGGTCCCAAATCGCCTTCTTGTCGATCATTAAAACCAAGAGAGTCGAGAAAACTTCGGCTGCCATTAGCGTCCCATATCTTAACGCCAACTTTGGACAACTCTGTACTATCGGTACTGCCTCTGATAAACCAAAGAAGTTCTTCGACAACACCTCTCCAGAAGACTCTTTTGGTGGTCAATAGTGGTATAACACCTAAAAACAAAAATTATCAATTAATTAATATAAAAAATAAGTAATTTGATGGATCAACTTCAGTATACAAACCATCTCTTAGCGAATATCGGCATTGACTGCCAAACACCGAAACAGTTCCCGTCTTTGTTCGGTCATTCTTGCGGTGTCCGCGATCTATGATATGTCTGATGAGATTCAAGTATTCATATTCATCGTGTTGTTGTTGTTGTCTTTCATCATTATAATCATCGGTCACTTTATCATCGGTGGTCAATTGGTGACCATTTTCGATAGTATTCATGATAGTGTCACTGCCGCTTATATAGTTTGACCAACTTAATTATTATGGGAACCGATCAGCGATTATATATGAGTGTCAACTGAACGACACAATTATGGACAACTATCACATCAGGTCAATGGCCAGTCGGTATGTCAAATGGTTTGCACGTCCGACCACTACCAACACGTGTGGACTAAAAAGTAAAATAGCGCTAAAAGTTATTACAGTATTATTGTTTGGAAAATGTGTTTTTGAAATGTTTTTGGGATAACTTGTAATAGGATTAGCAATACATTAGTATTAGTATAATATTACAGTATTTATATAAACTTTTTTTCAATATATCAAAGTTCAATATAATATTAATAGTTAGCAATAGTTATCTAAATTTGTAATCAATTATTTTGACAAAACAACAAAAATTGTTTAATAAATTTATATCTATAGTATATAAAGTTTTTTTTGGCAAATAAATTAATTAGTATATATATATTTCCTATTCAATTATTGTTATTTCTATTCAATAACTCTTTTATCAATAATACAACAATTATTATCAAATATTTCATGACTGATATGAAATTACAATTTAATATTAAATATTTTATTTGTAATACAATAGTAATCAAGTTGAGAATGCTAGAAAGCATTTCCATACGAACTCCTTATCCAAAAGTAATTTTTAATTAAAATCAAATAACAGTATATATAACAAAATAAACACAGCTTTTGTCATATGGTATAAAATAACTCAAAGAAATTATTATATTTATTCTAATTTTTCTAATTTTAGTATAATTTTACTAATTTTAGTATAATTTTACTAATTTTACTAATTTTTTGTTCACTTTTTTGTATTTCTAAATTTTGTATCAAAATGATAATTACTTATAACATATTTTTGATGCTTTATTCAAATTTATACTTTTAAATTTAATTTCAAATTTTTTTGTACTTTGACCGCCATTTTCTCTATGTTCCCGAAGAGATATGAAAATTTTTATGCTAATCACTTATAAATTATTTTTGATGTTTAATCCAAATCTGAAGTAAAAATTGCAAAATTCAATAAAATACAGACAGAAAGACATATAGAATTCAGATACGCACTCCTTTCAGGAGTTTGTGAACAATATGGGTTTAGCCAATCACCCACTGATTAGTTGTATTACAATATTTTTTAGTATCAAATATAATGTATGTTTAATATTTTATTTAATATACTACAGTAATGTAGTGTTTAATGTTACCGGAATAGGACTATATATATATATATATATTTAAATTAAAGCAAATTAAATTTGTTATCCATATGTTGTAATAATACTAAACTAAACATATCTTTGTAATACAAACCGTGGATTAGATTTGAATTTTGATGAATAGATAGTGAATAGCATATAAAGTGAATACATTTAAACAATAATAATTGCTATAAAATAGACTCTAAAAAATGACCCTGGATATATTCATATTATATTAAAGCAATTGAATCAACCCGAGGGGGTAAAAGGTAGAAAATGTAAAAGATTTCAAAGTTTTTATCTTCAATAGTCATATATTTGATATTTATGTTAATTTATTATAATTTTATACAATAAAATTATAATAAAAAAATTATATATTTGAAATTCAATATATAATATATACTGTATACCGGTAAATGAAATAAAAAATAATAGTATTTGATAAAACTATATAACAAATTAATCATTGAAAACACACACACAATAATGTTAAATTAAAATATATAGGAAACATAATATTTATGGTACTATAGGTACTATATAATAAAAATAATAATCAATTGGTTTAATTTATTAATTAAAATCTATAATTTATTTATAAATTTCTAATATATAATAATAATAATATTAATAAATATTTATGAATTAAAACAAAAATTAATAAATATTCGCTAAAATAATAATAGATTAAATTATTACATTTCGATGTTCCAAATAAATATACAATAATTACATAATCATTATGTATATATAATTATTAACAGAAAAATATTTAATCATCTTTTTATATATATATATAATTATAAAAATAACACAATGAGTTAAAAACAATAAAATTCAATATCAATTATTTAAATAAATAAGAGTTTCTGCTTTTGATGCTAATTATAATCACTTCATTATTATTATTATTATTCAATACTAATCACTAAAGAAGGCGAACACTTCCACAAAGTTGTTGATTTTTGATGACTTTTGTTGCTTTTATTATGTTTGCCATCACTATTGGCCATAGGTTTAAGTCTGATGGTGTCATCGCTTATGGTATTAGTGTTGCATTCAATGCCTAACTTATAGATTCCTCTGTAGAAGAATGTTAGACCACATTCGTGACAATAGTTCTTCATTGATTCAATCTATGGTTTTTTGTTTAATTAAAAAACAAATTATAAGATATTTTTAAACAGATTATTCTTCTGGTATGTTATGGTTAACTTACTTCTGGTATAACAACTCTATCAAAACCGGTCAACGCTTTCTTCATTTCTAACCTATAGTTTCGCTCTTTACCGATTCGGTGACTGTTTTGGTAGTCCTGATAGTAATTGATTGAGAGATTCAATGATTTCAATGAAACGGCCGAACAATTATACAACGATATGGCGACTGATATGTATTGACCGGCTTTAAAGCTAAACTCATTACCATTACGCAAGTTTTGGTCGTTTAAAGTAACTTCTACTCAACAAAAACATAAAAAAAATAAATATTAGATTTTAAATTATAAGATAATTTATTTTTTGTTGTTGTGTAATAACAAACCCCATTGGATGGGCGATAAAAGTATTGAGTTAAGCATTTGGTCGGAATAGGGAACGTTGGCCACCGATGCCGTTCCTCTAATACCAGATGATGGGAGTTTCCAATTTAAGTTTAATTGATTGATGAGATGTTGTCGACATCGAGCTAATAATGTTTGAGATGAATCCTCCCGTTTGTCATCACTATCGGTTTCATCATCAACTAGAGGACATCGTTCAATGGGCACCGGTATACGACAGGTTTCATTGGCTTCTATTAGTATTTCTTTAGTGGCCGTATAATGTAGTTCCATCTCTTGAGTTGTGACGTTCAGAGCATCCAATACTAAAAAACAATTGGTTGGCCTAACAGTTTGACAATTATATAATTAATAGTAATAACAATAATATGCTTTCAGTAGTTAGTCATCTTACAAATCGGCGGGTAATACATCCCAATGAGTAATTAAAAGTGACGGTTGAATCTCTATAATAATGGCTAAACAACTTTGCCGACAATAGCCGGAAGCGAGTCCCGGTCCTCCACTATACTCAAACATTAGAAGAACTTCTACTATCTATTAATAGAAAAAATAATTAAATATTATGTCAGAAATTTAATTTCAATAACAAAAAAATAATAGACAAACCTTTGAGGGAAATGGATCAAAGGTATCGTTAATTCTTTTATCAATTTGTTTCGGTTTACTATTCGTTTGTAATTCAGATATAAAATTCGCTAAAGTGGTTGAACCTAACAGTTGAGTCTTTTTGGTGGTGGCGGTGACACCGGTATGTGCGGGAGAATTCTGGTGGGAGCCAATCGTTGCCGACCTATTGGTCGTAGCTTTTGTATTATTTCTATTATTATTATGGCTGGACTCGACTACAAAGCCGCCGATGGCGTTCAAATTGAGATCGAAAGTGATGGACGCGCCACAGGCCAGTGGTAAGTCTTTTATTATTTCGTTGTCATCCCATTCAAGTAGTGATCGTTCAGTTTCTTTCGGCAATTTTGTTATTATACTGACATTAATTAGTTCAATGAGTTCACTATTGGGACTGTTATTTGATAGTGTGATCTGAAAGGTGCGCTTTTCGCCGGCAAACATCGTTACCATAGCATTGTAAGCGATATGAGTCTTATCGGTGGCCAATGAGTTGGTGGGTAATGTTTGAGTGGTCTTCGGCAACGAACATGAAATGCCAATCAATGGAAGAAATGGAATGACTTCTACTGAGTAATTCTTAGGAAGTTTCAACTTCTTGGCCTTCGGTAGCTCACGAAGTCGACACTCGCTGTTGACGCCCAACGTTTGCATACTGTAGCCCAAGATATCAAGTTTGCCACTCGATCGGGGAATTCCTGTCAGTTTTATTGTTACATTTTGTGAATCGGGTGCCATCGTCAGCGATACAGCATGTGTTTCAAAAGTCAGACCATTAGTCATGAGTACCATTTGAGATATATTCAGTTCAATCGGCAAATAATTATTGACTACCAGTATTACTGTCGCTATCTCGCCTTCTGTCCACTTATAGTCCAATAGTGTACTAACTGTGGACAGTCTTCGCGGTGTATTCACAGTACTTCGGTTGAGTTGAAGCGGTGTAAATATGAAAGGACTGGATGGTGTCGATGATGGTAACGGTTTGATTTTGGATTTCAGTTTAACAGGTCTCAGATGTGGCGACAGATTTTGCACTTTGAATGAGACTACTGTTGGAAATTTAGTTAAATTAACTGATGGTATGACAAATCCGTTCTGCAGTTTCATCGCCGACGACTCGACAGTCGGCGACGATGATGATGACTCTTCTTCAGCTAAGCGGGCGGACAGCGATATAAGTTTATTTGCAAACTCTTGCCGTTGATTGACAGTCAAGTGTTGAAACAGAGATTGTAACAGAAAGCTCATGTGTCTTACGGCCAGCGAATGACAATCCATTTTGGCGGCAGTGGTCACCAATTCTTGCAATAATTGCAAATGAATGCCCGGCCAGCCGACAGTATTGGTATCGATTCGGCGCTGATATTCAATGGGATCCAATGTCAGACCGTAGCCGTCGAGCGATGGCAACAACAGCTGATAGCATTTAATCCAATCGGGATCTTCGAGATGCAACGATACGGCTTTCAATGCGGCCAATCGGCGATAGAAGGCGGCCTTTCGGTTCTGGCCAGTGTTGGCGTACACCTCGGCTATCATTGTCAGATTGTCTACATTGCTCATCGCTATTCACCGCCTCTGTCTCTGTCACCGCAAATCAATTGACAACTAATCAACCGATAATCGGTTGTACTGTCGATAATACTGTCATTGACCTGAATATGCAATAGATATATAAAGAAAATAATCGGTTAATTGTTTTGTCCACAAAAAAAAACAATAATAATAATAATAATAATAAAATACTTGCAATGATATTGTTTTATCAATTAACGTATAATTAATTAATTGGTACTAAATTTTTTTGTGATGATATTATCACGACATCAGTGGTAAACATAATTTTAAAAATTTGTTAAAATGTTTTTATGAGACAATTATTTAGTTAATGATATTTTATTATTAATATTTGTGTCAATAATACTGTAATAATAATAATAATAATAATAATAATAATAATAATAACTCTCTAAACACTGAAAACTGCGGTCAAAACACTTTATTATTACAGGTATTACTGTATAAATAATATATACACCACTAATGGCGGGTTACATGCAATCACTGTTGTCAATGGCAACCGTCAACATTATATTATTAACATTTTGACAACTATTTATTTATTTGCTGGATATTTAATATAAATGTACTTGCGCATTTTTGTTGTGTATTCAAATTTATTTATAATATTGTATCCAGGAACAATTTTTGTATTATCAATAAAAATACCAAATATGTGACCAAAAAAAAAATAGTTACGATAATAGTAATGAAGTTTATTTTAGTTATAAATGAATAACATACTGTAGTACTGTACTGTTATAACTAGTATTATTATTTAACTTAATTATATAACTATTTTATATATTTTAGTTTAGACATTTACAATATAATAAATCAAAACTTTTATATAATATAAGTTTTGATTTATTATCATTGTCATCATTGAATCAGTATAAATTATTTAAATGCATGATAAAACAAAATATTTAAATAAATTGCATTGAATTTTAATTAACAGTAATGATTTATAATTAATATTTTACAGTTTTTTGTTTTTAAATTAAAAATTTAGTATTTATATTATCAGATAATTAAATAGAATTGAATTCAATTTACAATCAATTAATGTAATCTAATTACTAATTACTTTAATTTATTAAAAATAATAGCAATTTTTATTTATTAAAAAAATTATGCTATCATAACTAAATAATAAAATAATATTTTTAAAAAAAAATATATATATATTTATTGAATACAAACTTGAATTAAATATAAACTCTTGTAAATTATACAATATTAAAACAATAGAATTTAGTAAACTTTTCAAAACAGCTAATAATATAATAATAATAAACAAAGAAACAAAAATTATGAAAAAATTGAGAAAACTATAAGAAATAAAGACAACACAATATAAGTGGATTGACCGGCAAATGAATGGCCTCTTCGACCTCCTCCAGAGCTTCCACCAGAGTCTCCACCAGTTCCGCCTCCAGTACTGTCGTCGCCTGAGTTTTCACCACTTCTCGACTGTATTTTAGTATCAGTCAGTTTAGTACAGGGTATGTACTGTTTGCACCCATTGTCGCCAACATCTTTGGGTTTCAATGATTTGCACTTAACATCACTAATTGAAATACCTTTCTTCGAGCAAATCTCTTCATTGGTTTTTTGCGACCAAAACTTATTTTCTGCGGCAAAATCGTTGTTATCCTCTTTACTACACTCCTTCTGAATCTATTGATATAATATATCAATTGAAAATTATATATAAATAAAAATTATAAGTTTAATAACTATCAGTTTTTTTTTGGTCAGCAATTAGTTACCACTTTATCAACAATACAATTGAATTCATGTCTAAGACAACAGTACTCTTTGTTGATATCTTTCGGTATAACCCCTTTGACATCCCAATCAATTGATCCCCATCTCTGTTGCAAACAAACGTCTGCCTTATGAACCAACGGTTGTATCTTTTCAGTGCATTTGTCGCTGACATCGAAAATAAGACTCAAAAAGGAAACCGAATCGTCTTTGAAATTGAAGTTTCCTTCGCCGGACACCACTGTCAACAGTACTCCAGAAGTAATCAAAATAATTGATGTAATAATCAACAAAATATTCATTTTATTAAACAACATATCAATTAATTATTTAAATTAAATAATCAATAATTTCTAATTATTTGTAGAGCACTGTATACAGTATACTAAGTAAATATTAAAGAATAATAAATTAATTGTATTTTTAAAATTATGTTAACAATCATTGAAAATCTCGTGATAATAATTAATTAATTAATTTTATTTAAAATTATTGTAGCCTTTGATTATTTTTCTGCTATAGTTTTAGATAATAAATTTTGTAGTCAAAACAATTATTGCTATCAATTAAATGATAACACCATTAAACATATTCATTACTGTTTTGTTACAATTACTCGTTTTGCATATTATATGATATATTAACTGAAAATATATTACAGATAATTGAATAGAATTGATACTCAATCAATCAATATAATCTAATTATGGCTAATTTAATTTATAAAATAATTTCAATTTTTAATTATTAAAATAAAATATGCTATTATATTCTAAATAATTATGCAATAATGCAAGGTTATATAAATAAAAATTAAATTGGAATTAATTAATAAAATTATAATTTGAAAACAAAATATTTATTGAATAAAAACTTGAATTATAAACTCTTGAATAAAATATTAATATAATAAAATTTAGAAAACTAATTTAGTAAACAGCAAAAAATTAAGATAAATAAATAATATTAATAATTATCTATTTAACAAAAATCATAGAAAAATTGAGAAAACTATAAGAAATAAAGTGAACACAATATAATTGGTCTTTTGAGTACCGGTGCCGTCACCAGTAACTCCATCAGTGTTTCCAACAGTGCTGTTACCTGTGCTGTCACCGGCAGTCTCACCACTTCTCGACTGTATTTTAGTATCAGTCAGTTTAGTACAGGGTATGTACTGTTTGCACCAATTGTCGCCAATATCTTTGGGTTTCAATGATTTGCACTGAACATCGCTGATGGAAATGCCATTCTTCGAGCAAATCTCGTCAATGGTTTTATGCGACCAAAGCTTGTTTTCTGCGGCAAAATCATTGTTCTCATCTTTGTTACACTCTTTCTCTATCTTTAATATATCAATTAATATTTATATACAAACAAATTATAAGTTAAATAATTATCAATTTTTTGTTTGTTTGTTAAGCAAAGAGTTACCATTTGATCCATAATACAGTTGAATTCATGTCTGAGACAACAAAATACTTTGTCGACAGTATTTGGATTGTGACCTTTGACATCCCAGTCAATTGATCCCCATCTTTGATGCAAACAAATGTCTGCCTTATGAACCAACGGTTGTATCTTTTTACTGCATTTGTCGCTGATATCGAAAATAAGACTCAAATAGGAAACCGAATCGTCTTTGAAATTGAAGTTTCCTTCGCCGGACACCACTGTCAACAGTACTCCAGAAGTAATCAAAATAATTGATGTAATAATCAATAAAATATTCATTTTATTAAACAACATATCTGTTAATTATTTAAATAAAATAATAAAATTTCTAATTTCTATTTATTCTGTATATACAGTATAATTAGAGAATTATAAATTTATTGAATTTTTAAAATTCTATTAGCAATTATTGAACAATTCTCGTAATAATAATTATATTATAATAATTGTAGTTTTGATTATTTTGCAATAATTATTATATTTTTGATATAGTTTTAGACATTGAATTTTTTACTATTATATTACATGAAATTAATACATCATTAAATTAAATACAATAAAAATAGTAAATCTTTCAATAACAGATACAAAATAAATTATACAATAAATATTTATTTTTTTAGATAAAAATCATAAAAATTGAGAAAACAATAAGAAAAAATGTGATCACAATATAAGTTGATTGACCGTCAAATGAGTAGCCATTTGATGTTTCGTGACTACCGGTTCCGTCATCACCAGTGTTGTCACGATTACGTGACAATAGATCAGTACAGGGAATGTACTTTTGGCACCATTTGTTGTCAACTTTTTTCGGTTTTAATGATTTGCACTTAACATTGCTAATGGATATACCATTCTTCGAGCAAATCTCATCAATCGCTTTATATGACCACAGCTTGTTATCGGTGGCAAAATCATTGTCATCATCTTTGTCACACTTATTAATTATCTTTAAAAGTATTGTTTTTTGTTTGTAAACAAATAAGTTATTAAAAAAGTTATTTTTTGAAAAAAATAGTAATAACTACCACTTTATTCATAATACATGTAAATTCATGTCTGAGACAACAATACTCTTTGTTGATATCTTTAGGTATAACCCCTTTGACATCCCAATCAATTGATCCCCATCTCTGTTGCAAACAAACGTCTGCCTTATGAACCAACGGTTGTATCTTTTTAGTGCATTTGTCGCTGATATCGAAAATAAGACTCAAATAGGAAACCGAATCGTCTTTGAAATTGAAGTTTCCTTCGCCGGACACCACTGTCAACAGTACTCCAGAAGTAATCAAAATAATTGATGTAATAATCAATAAAACATTCATTTTTTATTCAAAGAAAAATCAACTTATAAATGAAAATATTATAATATAAATTATATAACAACCCCCCCTTAACAAAGATCTTTGTTAGGGAGGGCTGTAGGACAGATGTTGGGTCACAAAGGACCTAACAGTCCTTTGTGTGTCCCAACACTGTCAGTATGTGTTTGGGCACTGATCGGTGTAGTTGTCTCTCGTAGAGAGACAACTAGTTTTAATATATATAGTATATATATATTTATTTTTTATATATAAATAATTATAATAATTATTATAATTATTATTAGTATTATTATCATTATTACTATTAGTGTTGTAGTTATTATTATTATTATTATTAAAATTAATAATATTGTGACGACTACTACTACTACTACTACTACTACTACTACTAAATTTAGGGTATGTCTGCTCTCTATCTCTCTCTCTTCTAATTAATTATTTTATTAATTATTATTATTTATTATTATTATTACTATTATTATTATCAAAACTAAAACTTTTTAATAAGTTATTTAAAACTTTTTAATATAATAATATATATATATATATATATATATTGCAACTGTATATATATATATATAATGTGCCGGCATCTGCGCACTTAAATTTTCTTTGTCTTCAGTATCTATCTATAATTATTGATTTTTATTTTATCCGCCATTTTAATTTCACAATACAATGATCAATAATATATTATTTAGTATGTATATATACTACAAATTTAATTTATCAATATCTCATTAATTATTAATCGTAATTAAATATAGTAAGAAGTGCCGGTATCCCCATAGATATACCTATCTAATGATACTAATTCTAATTATGTAGTAGTTGCCGTTTATAAATTTATTGATCGACTTTTAAATTTGTTTTTAATATAACTTTTTAGTTATAAATAATACACAGTTTTATTTTATATGATTGTAAACACCGGTCAAAGCCTAACACATACATCTTAACCAATTTACTGTAATTGTAACAACAATTCAGTAAATCACAATTAACTGCCATAACGTTAAACTCAATTCACCTGTCAATCATCTGAAAGTACGCTGCCTACGAATTCGTAACCATAGACAACTACCAGTGGCGGATACATATAACATCAGTAATCTAAAATCAATACTCAGCCTTCATAGTGCTTTTTATTATCGATTGATGTCTCAAAACGCGTATATAAACCCCTGATTTCAACACAAAAGTACGATTAAGTTGACTGCTAAACAAGTTCACGTCTCATTGAAGAGCTTTTGGGACTGCTAACCGCGTCCACGTCTCCTTAAAGAGTTTTGGGCCTGCTATCCGAACTCACGCCTAGCAAACCTTTATTGTGTTATCTCTATAATACTACAATACTGTATTTATGCTAAAGTGAACTCAAGACATCATCACAATTCAACTGTGGCGATTATCTCTGAACATCTCCAGAATCAGGCACTGGTGGCCATCCACGACGGCGACACCAGTCTCTTATCTTTCTCTTTCATGGTTTTGTTTGATGAGTCAATTTAAGTCAAGTAATTAAATGTTTTAATCTATTCAAATGATTTATTTAAATTATTGAGCGATTATGCGGGCGACGGCCATTCTGGCGGCGGCGCAGGCAGAGAGTAGCGTTGCAATTAAATAATATGTATTAAATGTGTCAAATTCGTTTCACCGTACCTTTCGGTCGGCCAGTAGGATTCTTGTAACCCTGCTCTACCGACTGAATCGGTACTCGAGGTTCACCGATTACACCGCATGTGAGGTGGTGGCGGTGCACCGGTAGTGCGGTTGTACCGTATTCTTTCTATTAGTTTAGTATTGAGTTACTGAGACCAGTCCTACGCATTAGTGACTGTTCAGTAGATAGATAGCAGCCAGCGGGCGCCGATTACCGACGGCAGCCGGGCAGGGGCGCAGCGTTTAATATACATGTTCAATGCAATTGAGATGATTCGATTGTATATTGGTAGACTCGGCGGTCGACGCCAGTAGAGTTCTTGTAACTCTGCTCTGCGGCGATTGGCTGGGTGGGGGATCGACAGAAACTTGGTGGCCGGGGCCAGTAGAGTTCTTGTAACTCTGCTCTGCCTTGACTAACCCGGTGGGGGATCGACAGAAACTTGGTGGTCGGGGCCAGTAGAGTTCTTGTAACTCTGCTCTGCCTTGACTAACCCGGTGGGGGGTCTTCAAAATGGCCGACGATATGGTTCGAGCCAATAGTGTAGGATGTTAGGTATACAGGTTGGGGTTTAGGTTTATGCGCATGACTATGCGTACCGTGTAAAATATGGTTATAGACGTTGTAGTCAACATAGACACGCGTCTGGGGTTAGGAAGTGCCGATCGGTACGGCATTTGCGCGTATTAACTGAGTTATATGAAACCCAATAAGTAGATAATGAGTTTTACTTATTATCATTGGTTAGCATCGGTGGCTATGACCCACGTGTATGCGCGGTGTAGGTTTTATATTGCTAGCGTGTGTACGGTTTGTATGCTGTAATATACAGTGTATAAATATATTTATAGGACAACCTATAGGTTTGTCTATTATTTCTGTAATATAGTGTATATACGTTCCTATACGTATTATTTAATATTAATTTGTATATTTGGTCGATTATTTAATATAGTAATCGATTTTATTAAATCTTAGTCATTAGTATTTGATACTTATTACAGACCAATGACTATATGACCTATGATAGTATTAATACTATTTAATTATTATAGTATTATTTATATAATGATTGAATCTTTGGTATTTTTTATTGATAACGTTAGGTAATTAAATATGAATGTATGAGATGGTATTGGTGTATATATATATGTATATATATACATRTATATATATATATATATATATAATAAGGTACGGATATAGGTATACGGGCCAGGTAGTATACGATATATATTTTATCGAAATTAGTATTGAGATAATAGTTGTAATTATTTTAAGTATAGATTTAGTTAGTATTCGAATTACATATAATGATTATTGAATATATTTATTTATAAAGTATACACATTTAAGTAATAATAGGTTAGGTTAAATTAGGTTAAGTTAGATTGGGATTAATATATAAGATTTTAGTTGTTTTACTTTTAATAACCATTATTTTAGTTCATCAGACTTAGACTACTTATTAAGTGGCACTGATAGTTATATTTCTTCTATTATTTGTTAATTCAGAATAATTAGTCARTTAGTTAATTGATTGATTAAATGATTGATTGAATAATCGGTTGTTTGGTTAGTTGATTTGTTGGTTATGTGTTTTATAGTTAGGGTTAGTTTAGGTTTTAACTATTGTTTAATTTGATAAGATTTAGGATACGAATTTGATTTATTTCAATTCAGATATTTTATTTATAATTATATAACAAATAGTTTAACTTACATTTTAGACAGTGTTTAGTTTACTTGTTATTAGTTATTTATTAAACATATATATCGCAATGATTGATTTCAATTATATGAATATATTACAGATTACTTGTTTAGTGTTACTCTCAGGGTAACCATTAGAAGTAATAGATTTATGGATGAAATAGATTTATAGATTTATACGACGATAATGATTTATATTAATAAGTTTTTTATTAACAACATAACAGTGATTGTATTTGAGTCGAGTTTAGTCATGGTTTGAGTCTAGACATTAGATTGTCGGTTGATATTGGTAATATCAGTAATTTAAACTGATTCGGTTAAATATCAGGGATAAACGCAAATCGGGTTGAGTTTTAGAAATGTAGCGGTTAAGTGGGGATTCAATAAATCTAGCTTGATTGTGACACTTGTAAGACTCAAATATATAATTTGTTTAAGTGATTTGTTGGGAATTATGATTCCCATTATATTAGAGAAATGAGTTGATTATTAGAAGATAGATTGGATTAGATTGTACCGAACATACATTGCATCATATTTATAGATATGAGGGTATGGCGGACGTGGTTATATGTATGAAAATAAATGATTGATTTGATACAGAGATTGATTCAATATTGCATCACATGTATATAGGTGTGGGGGTCGTCCTTTCATTGCACTGTATGAGTTCAATACGGGGGTCAGGCCGACATTGCATCACATTTATATGGGTGTGGGGATTGTCTCGATATTGTACTGTATTTAGAGTTGATAGATATATCCTTAGCAATTACTGGGACAGGCACTGGACCAATATTGGCGGCCGATCCGGTAAAGACTTGAGTTGTAATGATAGTATATAGCAAACAGCAGTTGAGTTAATATAGATTAAATGTTTGTCAAGTTAGTCATGGACAGGGTACATGGGGTATTTATATAATGTATTTAGATTATAGACCCGATTGATGTGGTCTTTTGTAGGTAGCCAGGCGGGTCTAAAGGAAATGGCCGGCAGCCGTGGCTAACCATAGTATTTGGATTAGTGTTGTTTTATACTCTGAGACGACTACCATGATTTACGTCTTATTAATAATAATTGGTTCTGTTATAGATTTTAATCATTAGTTGAATATAGATAGGTTTTGTGAGTATCTAAAGAATATGAGTGAATTTCTTTGTGAATTGTATTGATTTTTGAGAATAGTTATAGACGTATACTGTGTGTATATGAGTTTATTGTTGGATGGATTATTGAAATTGAGATAGAATATAGATTTATTTGAGGTACTTTGTGTGCTTTAAAGTTGAGATAATTAAGATTGAGTATTGTTGTATTGAATTCCTGATAATAAGATAACCTACTATAATACCAACACTTAGACCGACCAGATTATCATTATTACCTTATTAAATTACTGTCATTTTTATTGCCAATAATACAACTTTACATTAGATATCATTTTATAAGTAACCTGTAAGTGGACTTAATATTAGTAATTGAGAATAATAACTAGAATAGGATTCCGGCCGCCTAGCCAACGGTCGATGATATAAGTGGTCTGTTACCAAATACTGGTTCCTGATCCATAAAAATCAGGTGGTGGAAGCTACAACCCCCATTCAAGCAGAATCCAGAGGGCATATGTGCGACCAATGCTTACGAATTATATAATTTTGAGTATTAGTTAAGTGAGTTGTATCAAACGGCACCGGAAATACCGGTCCGGACGTATGATAATTTTTATTGGGAGTAAAAAGCAATGGCGTATGTCAGTTCTCTCTGCTTGTCTTATTAATAATATAATAATAAAGATAGACTAAAATCTAGTCATCACATATTTGGTGGAAGTCAGCGGGGTATGCACTTAGAGTGAAACAACAGACTTATTTCTAGCTAAGTACTGTAAATGTCTAACTCTACTTTGCATTATTTGTTACATGGTATTTACTATGATAACATAAGATCCAATTACGTACGATTAATATTACTTAAAAAATTTAATTAATTTTAAAAAAATTATATATACAAAAAACATTAAATAACTACTGAATATTTTCTAGTATTTTGATTTATTTAAGAAAAAAAAATACCTATAGACCATACATTCATATTGCCAAATGTTATTCCTATTTATATTAGTATTACTTATATATAAAAAATAATTTGTATTAAACTTAATATAATAATTAAATTTTAATAAAAAATAAGAAAGTTATTAAAAAATATAAAATTAAAAAAAAACCGCAGTTTAGAAACAAAAAAAATAAATATATTAATATATCTATTTTTAACTTAAATTTTTATAAAATTGTATATATAACATGAATGTAAATATATTAAGATGTATAATAGTAGTAATTGTGTATATAAAAATGATTAGATCTATTGAAATCGCTCCAATAATGTACTGTGAAAAATTACCGTATAAAGTTTTAATTAAATTATATAAAATTAAAATATTTATTATTCATAGCAACCCATGCGATGAATTATACAAAATCAACGAGATTTCTCTAAATAAATTACTTAATGATTGGTGTAGAAAATTTTATTATATGTCTTTTATCAACCCGACCAACGAAATTTGCATTGCCAATTCAAGTGGTAGTTATTTAATTAAAAATAATCAGATTTATTTTAATCTAGGAAATTCCTACATCATTTAAAGTGACACATTTAGCCTTAAATTATAGAGACTCAACAGCATTATATAACAACCAAATAATTGAGCTATATTCTCAATCACTAAACTATCTTAAGGTTGTCAATTATGCAGAGCCTACAATTCCAATTCAATTTTTTGATGTTTCATTTACTAAATGTAAAAATTTACATACATTGGAATTACATGCTATGTCAATTAGTACATCAGGCGACATTATTAGTCTAAATAAAATGTTTTCAGGTTTCAATCGCCTTAAATATCTTGACATTCATTTGTTTTTAGATTATGATATTATAGACTTTATGCTTACATTTGATAACCTAAGCAATTTAGAGACATTGATTATTGATGCACACTTTGCTTATATACAACATATTCCTTCAAATTGTTTTCGTAATCTAAAGAACATTAAGACACTAGTGTTCACATCAAATAGAGGATACTTTCATTACTCATTTTTGCGACATATTATTAGATATATGCCCAAAATTGAAGTACTTGAGTTAGACGATGTTCTCGCAAAAACTTGGGTACCATTAGTATTCTCAAACAATGAACCTAAAAGATTTAGCCGTTTTGACACATTTAAAACTAACTATAATACAGGAATCAGGGCTATCATAGATTTAATAACTAAAACGAAGATTAATTCTATTGACCTAACAGGTAATTTTGACTTTCGTCAACAAACAGTTAGAGAAATTAAGAGACTGATAAGACTTAAGAAAACATCTCTAAACTATTTAATAGTGTATAATAATAGACACATTAAATAATATGTATAAGCATTGTAGACCGCACTCGTCATCATCACAGTGTAGGTGTGAAGCACATACAATTAAAGTGAAACCAAAACCTATTAGTGAAAAGTGCTCAAGTCCAGAACCAGAACCTGGAAAACATCGAATGTTTTCTTCATTAATTAAAAATTATAATAAAATATACAAACAAAAATACTCTCTGAAAAGAAACAAAGAGTTCGGAAATGTGAAAGTGAAAACCGACAATGAATCGACTTACTACCAGTTGTTCGATTTTGGTAGACATGACAATACATCTGATAAGCCAGATATTTCCTTTTTAGTTAAAACATCGCATAAAAAGGCTAAAAAATATTCACTGGCTTATAAATTAGACAACAACTATGTTCTCACATGTATTAAACAATATTATAAATGTGACAAAGTGGATCAAATTTCAATATATAGTCGTCCAAAATATTCAGCAAGTTTAACTCGTGCGCTTTTAGAGAAAACTCAAAAATTAATCAATAATAAAATATCTTTTATTTGTGTTTATTGTAACCAGCGTTTTAATGAGTTAAAAGTGATGATCAAACATTTATCTAAAGAAATATCCGATCGTGAACAGGTCCATGTGTGTATGCCATCATTATGTAAATATTTATGTGCTAATCATCCTCACGCAGAAACTTTAAAACCAATTAGAAAAGCTAATAAATGTTTGATTTATTGTCCAATTAAACGACATAAAGATAGCTTTAAACGTGTTTGGGCAAAAACCTTTATCGACAATCATATTACCTCTAAGGACTGTTCATTATGTGAGAAGTATTTCTTTAGAAAAGACATTTATAAGAAAAGTGACATTAATTATGAAAAAATAACAGAATTATATGAGCATTTAGGCATTAAATCCTTAGCGTGTAGGATATGCAATGACAAATCATTCAATGATAAATCAGTAAAAGTTAGTCAGGTTTTCGTACCAAACGATTTGTTCCTAGCTGTATATCATTTAAAAGAAAACCATTTAAATGATATCGATTTTACAAATTTTATGGAGATTTTGTACTTCTGTTACAGAAAAGAAATTTCCGTAAATTTGTTTCTATTAATTAAAAACACTTTTATCGATCTCTTGGAATCTCAGTTAGAAAGAAATATTAAAACAAATTTCAAGAGAATTCATCCGATGAGTAGTGTTTATAATTCATTGACCGATGCTGTTTGGCAATATAGATTATTAGGAAAATTTTATAATTTCATTGACCCAGAAGCATCGTATAATATTGATAAAGTAGAAAATGATAATTTGTCAAACTACTTTGTCAATGTTAATGACGAAAAATAACATCATGTCATAATCATCTTGTATCGTACCGATAACAATTAAAAATTAAATAAAAATTGCAAAATAAAACAAAAAATACAAAAAAAAACAATTAAATAAAACATAATATAAAAAACATTTTAAGCCACAATTATACTCTCATATCAATACATTTAAATATCTTAATCACAACCTTATATACAATTTATTATCTACTCTTTAATTATATTAGTGAAAAGCCATATAATTACTCTATACTCATAAACATACAATACAATTTAGTAACACTACTAAACATTATTTCAATATAATCAATATACCTATCGCTATATATCTAATTAATTTTATAAATTTAAGTAATACATTATAACAAACATATATAACTACTAAAATGGAATGAAAACTACAATTAAAATATGAAAAAAAATACACAAAAAAAAATACAAAATACTGAAAAAACAACACAAAAAAAAACCATATTAAATACCTTTTAACTTTAATATACATTTTTGCATATAAATTAATATTTAAATAAAAAATAATTACAATAATTAAACATAAATATATAGAGTCACCAATTTTCTAGCATTATTTTCAAATGTAATAAACAAATCATTTTTCAGAATTAATTAAAATACAATACACATTAATCTATTAATTCACAAAATTTTAAATATTTGTTTCATTTAATATATGACATTGAGATAAAGAAGGACTTGTCGAGTAAAATAACTTTTCTTATTAACATAAAACTATGATAACCATTAATATATTTAACAAACATAACTTAATATTTTTCAATATACATATATATAAGTACATTATTAAAACATAACCAATAATCATATTATAACCATACATAACCAAAACTTAATAAATTAGCAATTTATTTATGAGACTTTTAATCTACCAAAACTTAATTGAATCATTTTTATTTATTGACCAAATACTTACATAATTATAAACACATAGTTATAAAATATATAATCTCAATATATTTAACATTTTACGTATTATTATATAATTATTAAACTTGAAAACAATTATAATATTATCGATGAAACTTTAATCTACATAAAAATAATCAACATATAAATCATAAAATAAACATATCTATAAATTAATCATTTGTAACACTTATGAAATTATATCATAAGTGATAATATTGTCATGTAAACGTTTTTGTAACGTACAGTAAACCTATTTAATATAATTAACAAAATATAATACATAAATATATAATATAATTTATGACTCTTTAATTTAAACTTATTCATTATATAATTAATAATAATCAAGTTATAAATTATTATTAAATAAAACTTTAATTGTAAACTTTAATTAAATATAAATGTAAGACAAATCAATCATTATCTTGAAAGAGATTGTAAGAGACCAAGAAGATAGAAGAAAACAGAAGAAGACGGTTGAACTTGAGCTTGGAGTCCAAGCTATCGAAGAGGGAGGCAAACTATATAATATAAATTATATAACAACCCCCCCTTAACAAAGATCTTTGTTAGGGAGGGCTGTAGGACAGATGTTGGGTCACAAAGGACCTAACAGTCCTTTGTGTGTCCCAACACTGTCAGTATGTGTTTGGGCACTGATCGGTGTAGTTGTCTCTCGTAGAGAGACAACTAGTTTTAATATATATAGTATATATATATTTATTTTTTATATATAAATAATTATAATAATTATTATAATTATTATTAGTATTATTATCATTATTACTATTAGTGTTGTAGTTATTATTATTATTATTATTAAAATTAATAATATTGTGACGACTACTACTACTACTACTACTACTACTACTAAATTTAGGGTATGTCTGCTCTCTATCTCTCTCTCTTCTAATTAATTATTTTATTAATTATTATTATTTATTATTATTATTACTATTATTATTATCAAAACTAAAACTTTTTAATAAGTTATTTAAAACTTTTTAATATAATAATATATATATATATATATATATATTGCAACTGTATATATATATATATAATGTGCCGGCATCTGCGCACTTAAATTTTCTTTGTCTTCAGTATCTATCTATAATTATTGATTTTTATTTTATCCGCCATTTTAATTTCACAATACAATGATCAATAATATATTATTTAGTATGTATATATACTACAAATTTAATTTATCAATATCTCATTAATTATTAATCGTAATTAAATATAGTAAGAAGTGCCGGTATCCCCATAGATATACCTATCTAATGATACTAATTCTAATTATGTAGTAGTTGCCGTTTATAAATTTATTGATCGACTTTTAAATTTGTTTTTAATATAACTTTTTAGTTATAAATAATACACAGTTTTATTTTATATGATTGTAAACACCGGTCAAAGCCTAACACATACATCTTAACCAATTTACTGTAATTGTAACAACAATTCAGTAAATCACAATTAACTGCCATAACGTTAAACTCAATTCACCTGTCAATCATCTGAAAGTACGCTGCCTACGAATTCGTAACCATAGACAACTACCAGTGGCGGATACATATAACATCAGTAATCTAAAATCAATACTCAGCCTTCATAGTGCTTTTTATTATCGATTGATGTCTCAAAACGCGTATATAAACCCCTGATTTCAACACAAAAGTACGATTAAGTTGACTGCTAAACAAGTTCACGTCTCATTGAAGAGCTTTTGGGACTGCTAACCGCGTCCACGTCTCCTTAAAGAGTTTTGGGCCTGCTATCCGAACTCACGCCTAGCAAACCTTTATTGTGTTATCTCTATAATACTACAATACTGTATTTATGCTAAAGTGAACTCAAGACATCATCACAATTCAACTGTGGCGATTATCTCTGAACATCTCCAGAATCAGGCACTGGTGGCCATCCACGACGGCGACACCAGTCTCTTATCTTTCTCTTTCATGGTTTTGTTTGATGAGTCAATTTAAGTCAAGTAATTAAATGTTTTAATCTATTCAAATGATTTATTTAAATTATTGAGCGATTATGCGGGCGACGGCCATTCTGGCGGCGGCGCAGGCAGAGAGTAGCGTTGCAATTAAATAATATGTATTAAATGTGTCAAATTCGTTTCACCGTACCTTTCGGTCGGCCAGTAGGATTCTTGTAACCCTGCTCTACCGACTGAATCGGTACTCGAGGTTCACCGATTACACCGCATGTGAGGTGGTGGCGGTGCACCGGTAGTGCGGTTGTACCGTATTCTTTCTATTAGTTTAGTATTGAGTTACTGAGACCAGTCCTACGCATTAGTGACTGTTCAGTAGATAGATAGCAGCCAGCGGGCGCCGATTACCGACGGCAGCCGGGCAGGGGCGCAGCGTTTAATATACATGTTCAATGCAATTGAGATGATTCGATTGTATATTGGTAGACTCGGCGGTCGACGCCAGTAGAGTTCTTGTAACTCTGCTCTGCGGCGATTGGCTGGGTGGGGGATCGACAGAAACTTGGTGGCCGGGGCCAGTAGAGTTCTTGTAACTCTGCTCTGCCTTGACTAACCCGGTGGGGGATCGACAGAAACTTGGTGGTCGGGGCCAGTAGAGTTCTTGTAACTCTGCTCTGCCTTGACTAACCCGGTGGGGGGTCTTCAAAATGGCCGACGATATGGTTCGAGCCAATAGTGTAGGATGTTAGGTATACAGGTTGGGGTTTAGGTTTATGCGCATGACTATGCGTACCGTGTAAAATATGGTTATAGACGTTGTAGTCAACATAGACACGCGTCTGGGGTTAGGAAGTGCCGATCGGTACGGCATTTGCGCGTATTAACTGAGTTATATGAAACTCAATAAGTAGATAATGAGTTTTACTTATTATCATTGGTTAGCATCGGTGGCTATGACCCACGTGTATGCGCGGTGTAGGTTTTATATTGCTAGCGTGTGTACGGTTTGTATGCTGTAATATACAGTGTATAAATATATTTATAGGACAACCTATAGGTTTGTCTATTATTTCTGTAATATAGTGTATATACGTTCCTATACGTATTATTTAATATTAATTTGTATATTTGGTTTTCGATTATTTAATATAGTAATCGATTTTATTAAATCTTAGTCATTGGTATTTGATACTTATTACAGACCAATGACTATATGACCTATGATAGTATTAACACTATTTAATTATTATAGTATTATTTATATAATGATTGAATCTTTGGTATTTTTTATTGATAACATTTGGTAATTAAATATGAATGTATGAGGTGGTATTGGTGTATATATATCTGTATATATGGATATATATATATATATTTATATATATAATAAGGTACGGATATAGGTATACTTGTCTCTGACCGGAAGGCCAGGTAGTATACGATATATATTTTATTGAAATTAGAATTGAGATAATAGTTGTAATTATTTTAAGTATAGATTTATTTAATATTCGAATTACTTTAATAATTATTTAATATATTAACTTATAAAGTATATACATTTAAGTAATAATAGGTTAGGTTAGGTTAAATTAGGTTAAGTTAGATTGGGATTAATATATAAGATTTTAGTTGCTTTACTTTTAATAACAATTATTTTAGTTCGTCAGACTTAGTCTACTTATTATGTAGCATTAATAGTTATATTTATTCTATTGTTTATTAATTAAGACTAATTAGTCAGTTAGTTAATTGATTGATTAAATGATTGATTGAATAATCGGTTGTTTGGTTAGTTGATTTGTTGGTTATGTGTTTTATAGTTAGGGTTAGTTTAGGTTTTAACTATTGTTTAATTTGATAAGATTTAGGATACGAATTTGATTTATTTCAATTCAGATATTTTATTTATAATTATATAACAAATAGTTTAACTTACATTTTAGACAGTGTTTAGTTTACTTGTTATTAGTTATTTATTAAACATATATATCGCAATGATTGATTTCAATTATATGAATATATTACAGATTACTTGTTTAGTGTTACTCTCAGGGTAACCATTAGAAGTAATAGATTTATGGATGAAATAGATTTATAGATTTATACGACGATAATGATTTATATTAATAAGTTTTTTATTAACAACATAACAGTGATTGTATTTGAGTCGAGTTTAGTCATGGTTTGAGTCTAGACATTAGATTGTCGGTTGATATTGGTAATATCAGTAATTTAAACTGATTCGGTTAAATATCAGGGATAAACGCAAATCGGGTTGAGTTTTAGAAATGTAGCGGTTAAGTGGGGATTCAATAAATCTAGCTTGATTGTGACACTTGTAAGACTCAAATATATAATTTGTTTAAGTGATTTGTTGGGAATTATGATTCCCATTATATTAGAGAAATGAGTTGATTATTAGAAGATAGATTGGATTAGATTGTACCGAACATACATTGCATCATATTTATAGATATGAGGGTATGGCGGACGTGGTTATATGTATGAAAATAAATGATTGATTTGATACAGAGATTGATTCAATATTGCATCACATGTATATAGGTGTGGGGGTCGTCCTTTCATTGCACTGTATGAGTTCAATACGGGGGTCAGGCCGACATTGCATCACATTTATATGGGTGTGGGGATTGTCTCGATATTGTACTGTATTTAGAGTTGATAGATATATCCTTAGCAATTACTGGGACAGGCACTGGACCAATATTGGCGGCCGATCCGGTAAAGACTTGAGTTGTAATGATAGTATATAGCAAACAGCAGTTGAGTTAATATAGATTAAATGTTTGTCAAGTTAGTCATGGACAGGGTACATGGGGTATTTATATAATGTATTTAGATTATAGACCCGATTGATGTGGTCTTTTGTAGGTAGCCAGGCGGGTCTAAAGGAAATGGCCGGCAGCCGTGGCTAACCATAGTATTTGGATTAGTGTTGTTTTATACTCTGAGACGACTACCATGATTTACGTCTTATTAATAATAATTGGTTCTGTTATAGATTTTAATCATTAGTTGAATATAGATAGGTTTTGTGAGTATCTAAAGAATATGAGTGAATTTCTTTGTGAATTGTATTGATTTTTGAGAATAGTTATAGACGTATACTGTGTGTATATGAGTTTATTGTTGGATGGATTATTGAAATTGAGATAGAATATAGATTTATTTGAGGTACTTTGTGTGCTTTAAAGTTGAGATAATTAAGATTGAGTATTGTTGTATTGAATTCCTGATAATAAGATAACCTACTATAATACCAACACTTAGACCGACCAGATTATCATTATTACCTTATTAAATTACTGTCATTTTTATTGCCAATAATACAACTTTACATTAGATATCATTTTATAAGTAACCTGTAAGTGGACTTAATATTAGTAATTGAGAATAATAACTAGAATAGGATTCCGGCCGCCTAGCCAACGGTCGATGATATAAGTGGTCTGTTACCAAATACTGGTTCCTGATCCATAAAAATCAGGTGGTGGAAGCTACAACCCCCATTCAAGCAGAATCCAGAGGGCATATGTGCGACCAATGCTTACGAATTATATAATTTTGAGTATTAGTTAAGTGAGTTGTATCAAACGGCACCGGAAATACCGGTCCGGACGTATGATAATTTTTATTGGGAGTAAAAAGCAATGGCGTATGTCAGTTCTCTCTGCTTGTCTTATTAATAATATAATAATAAAGATAGACTAAAATCTAGTCATCACAATATAATAAATTTTTTGTGAACTTATATTTTATTTCAATAAATTATGAATTTATTGGGAAACTTTTTTTTAAAATAATTATAACTGAAAATCTCGTGATTAATTATAATAAATAAATTATTATATGTTTATTATTATAATTATTGAAAAGTTTATGTATTTTCACTTATGCGGCCAAATATTGAACATTATTTTCTACTTCGGGTATATTTGTCTTAGACATTGAATTCAATAAATATACTAAAAGATATCCCAACAGCACTTGTATGATACCCAGTAGCAGATCGATGACTGTCGGACCCAATACTTCATTGACATCAAACATACCGTAAATCACTGAAACAGTGTTCAATATAGTGATCACCAAAATTGCTGTTAACCTGTTGTAGACAATAACATAGAGAAACAGTAGGGTATAGATGACCACCAATAACAGTATCAACCAGAATATAATAGTAACCAACAGTTCAATCAGTTTGACACCCATTCCCTTTAATTCAAGTTCGTGTTCATAGTATTGGTAGAGTGTCTGCCGGTTCAGTGAGAAGTCAATGATAAAGACTATGGCCGTCAACAATGATAACACCATTAAACTTGTCTTTACTAACTTAACACTGTTTTGTCTTAAATAGTTTTGCATATTATTTATTATATAATAATCCATAAGTAGTTTTTTATGCTTAAATTAACTCAAATATTTTTTTGGTACTAAACTTTTTTTAAAAAAAATTACTAATAAATATAACTTTTTAATACCATAAATGGTTTCATAACATTTATTTTTGACACTTAAATACTAATAATAATAATAATAATAAAACTACAATTGTATTAACAAAATGAAAGTAACTAAAAAAATTAAATTAAACAACATTTAAACAAACAATAATAAAGTTTTATAAACACAAAGTTGTTTGAAATCAAACATTTTTTTCTGTAACGTATATTTAAGCAATTCAATAATTATTTTCATTTTATAATTTTCACAAAATACACACAATTTATTTGGTAGAGATAATAGTTGTGAAGGCTATTTCAAGTGATGTCAATCAATTGATTGATTATTTAAATAAATATTTAATGTCTAAATATATTTCTTGAAACGCATAATTAATTTTTATTTTTGTAAAATATAATTTATACAATTTAATAATACAGTATAGATATAGTTTAATGATGAAGTTGATCACATTGGATAAAAAAAATAATACAAAATTATTTATTATTAAACAAAAAATATATTTATTTTTAATGCAGCACAAAAAAATGTAAAAATAATGTTTGCAATACAGTACATATATGATATGTAATTCATCATCACAAAAAAACTGGTTAAAACAAGTTTGTCAAATGAGCCAGATAAAACTATGTTTAAATTTGGTCATCATAAGTGTTTAAAATTAATTTTATAGAGACAGTGCAAATATTTTTTTTAACAATGATAAATATCATTAATGTTAACATTTAAATTATATACATATAGTTACTAATTTATTTAGAAGTTTATTTTTGTTTGTATTTTATTTTTTTAATTCAATATACACGTTGTTATTTTAATGATATTATATATATATATATATATATACTACATATACTATATTATCCTTGAATTTCTACAAACAATTTTAATATATTTTTATAAATTATATTTATTTATTTTTATTACATTGCTTATTGTTTAATATAATATTAGTTAACTTTCATTTAATGAATATTTAATAAATTAATATTTGCATTTATAAATTTAGCTCATTGATCGTTATACTTTAATATTTTGTTTAAAAAATAAAAATATATTTTATTATATACTATTCTAACACTTGACAATTATTTTTGCTTAGAGATTATTTTTTTGAATTATTTATAAATAGAGTATTAATAATTAAATATAGACTGTATATTTTAAAAACATGTATTATATATGTATATATAATAAAATAAATTATTATTTGTGAATTCCGATTCATGTCATCCATAAAAATTTTAGTTTATTGTCTGAAAATGTTTATAATTGAATGCTATTGTTTATCTTAACAATACAAAAAAAGATAAATAATATAAAAAAAAGATTATCATTAAACTGTATTCAATGTCCCTCTCTTTCTCTTTATAAAACTATTCATTATTATAATAATATATCATTTTATTATTCATTTCATAAACACTTTCTCTTTCTATAATCATTATTATTATTATTAATATTATAATAAAACCTTTTATTTTTGTTATCTTTTTTATATATAAATAATAATAATTCTATATATTATATTAATATTTAAACAACTTTCGTCTTCCCAATATTACTTATATAAATGTATTTATTATTATTATTATTATTATTTAAATAAAAACTATAAAAACTATTTTAAAATTAAATAAATGTACAGTATAGTTAATTTAGAGTATTAAAAATAATAGATATTTATTTTATTAAATAAAATCGTATTAAAATGTAATTAAATTTAAATTAAAATTTTTCATCTGGTTTTAAAATGATGTCATTTTTCATTAAAAAATAATAATACTAAAATAATGGCGTTTTCATTACACACTGTAATTTTTAATTATTAAATTAAACTAATAATTTCAATTTATCATTAGACTAAATATTTCAAGTTTATCATCTGAATATATATATAGATATAAATAAATTTATGTAAATACAAAAAAATATGCAAAAAATTACAATATGTCTAATAGTTTTGGTAAATGTTATGATCATAACCGACGCATTTGTCGACAAATTGTTTGGTGAGAATCCTGTCGAAGAAGGTATCAGCAAAGTTAAGGCTAAGTTACCGGTAAATAAATTGGGAAAACAAATGGTTAAACAGTTTGATCCGATGTCTAAAATGAAATTTGCCAAAAAACTTGCAAAAACATCTCAATTGGATAAATTAGGTTTAGATACGGAAGGATTAAGCGAAAAACTAACACCAAAGAAGTTTGAATCGCAAGTGACTAAACCATTGAAGATGTTGAACATAGAATCAGCTATCGGTGGAGACAAAGGTAATGATGGAGAAGAGGAAGAAGAAGAAGAAGAAACAACAGAAGACAAAAAAGAAGAAAAGAAACAAACAAAAGAAGAAAAGAAAGGAAAGAAAGAGAAAAAAGATAACAAGAAAAAAGATGAAGAAGAAGATGAAGAGGAGGAAGAATCAGTGACCACAACAACAACGAAACCAACGAAAAAGAAATCTAAGAAAAAAGTCTAAATGAAAACATCAGTTCGTATTTTTTTCAAACAAACCCCAAAAAATTGTATTCAAATGTTTATTGAAGACCTTTTAATAATTTTTGTTAAGTTGATTGTATTAAATCAACATTAAATACGATTTTTGTGTGTGTGTCTAACTAATAAATTAGCTTAAAAATTAATAATAAATGTATGCATAAAAAATATGACTGAAACTAAATAAATAAATTCCTATTATAATGAGTAAAAATAACTGCTACTTCATTGAATTTTAAAAAAATTGATTTACAATCATATTTACTATAATATTAATAGATTTGTAATTTAATTCTCGAAAATATTTATCGTTTCAAATATATGTTATATTATTTTTAGTTAACCTTCAATCATACTTATAGATTGTCATTTGACAAGTGAGAGATCAAATGAGTTGAACTCCCTGTGCTCTCTAATTAAGTATTACTACTAAATTACTACTAACTTAGATGCTGTGCATTTAATCAACAAAATTTATGACTTACACAGTAGTTATTCACTTTTATAAATAACTTTCATGTAAATAAACTTTTAGATTTGAGAAAACTTCAATTATATTATTATACTATTATACATGCAATGAATAAGTAAATTAACAAATTATTTTAAAAGTCACATACAGTATACCAGTCATCGCTTTATTCATATAAAACTCGATGACATATACCTCTAACACTTGTATTATATAATATCATATTATATTATATCTATTGAAACTAAAATGTTAAATAAGATAATAATAAAAGACCTTTTATTTTGATTAGGATTTTAAAAGTATACAAAAACCAAATGACAGCAATAGTTTTTAAAAGCCTTTTAAAATTGAGTTTATTTATTCACAACAGTGATTATTATTACAGTAGTAGTAATTATACAATAATAATATATACTGTACACTGTATACACTATACATTTGTATCGATGATAACATTTGGGGGTTTTTAGTTAGAAAAATCTGTTTAATATTTTCATTGCACTAAAATTTTAAAATAAATAAACAAATTATAAAATATGTTTCTAATATACAATATTTATAATCAAAGAAAAGTTATAATAAGTTTTTTTTCAAACACAAAAAGGGTTTTAGTTTAAACAAAGTTTTCATTTTATACTATCATATATTTTAGTTAATTTGTAAAGAAAAAACCAGATATACGGTATATATATGTTAGTATAAAAACTTTAAGGAAAGACATATAAAATAATAATACTTCATATGATATATACGCTAACACTGGCTGTTGTTGCTAACAGTGGGAACAGCTGTCGAGGATATACTGGGAGACCTTTAAAATAGATTTTGTCTTTCTTTGTTGTTAACGAAGACAGACTTATATTATAGTAGTAATAGTAGTAGTTTTCAATGAACTTACCATTCGCTACCTGAGCCTCAAAAATTGGGGCTTAAGTTCTCGTGAGAGAGAGAGAGAGAGAGAGAGAGAGAGTGGGTGCCCCCCATACAGGTCTTACTATATGCATATTATGCACCGATAGTTAAAGTGAAGGCTCTCTCACTTTATACACCAGTGTTTCTCTCTCTCTCTCTCTCTCTCTCACACACTCTCACACATACAGTCTGTTTGATAGTCCGTATGTGTCGTCACTGTTCTCTCTCACGACAGTCTGTGTTGTGTATCGAATGGAGACTTTCAATGCATTGACTCATTCACTGAATCACTACTCAATCCATTCATTGTTTGTTCCATTGGTTATACAGTATTGTAATAGCAATACAAACCAAATGCTATGGAAAACCAATGGCTTAACAATCGATGAGTTTTTTTTAATAACAATTTATATGATAATTATTTGGGTTTTATTTGCATTTATATCTCCATTAATTGCTAATAATATTATTAATAATAATTGTGTCGACATTTTCAACCACAACAACCACAACAACATTAATATACAAACGACAAGACATTTAATATAATATATCCAATGTTTAGTTAAATGTCTTACAATTAGACCAAATGTTTTGATGAAAATTTATATAACATTTACTTATATTATAGTAAACAACAAAACATTAATATCAATGTATATCTCATTTATATAACAACAATATATTGTGATGTGTTTTGCAATAATGCTATTGAAGTGCTAACCCTTTTTTAATGGATTTTTATTTATTTAGTTAATTTAATTTATATTTATTTATTATATACAACAACGACATCAGCTATAATAATGTGTTTATATTTATTTATTATAACAATAATTATTACATCAATTGACTATTCATATCAAGGTTTGTATTGAAAATATCGCAAAATAATTGATTGATTTATTTATATTATAATATATGAATTGATATTCATTATTGCTATCACTTTATGTATCCTATAATTTATTGATTGATTGATTATATTTTATTATTGTTTTATGCAATCAATGAGTTATAAATTTTTCTTTTTAAAAAATATTTTAAATATAATATATGAATTAGTATTCAAATAATGCATATAAACAATGATATATTAAATGGGTTTTTAATTTGTAATAAAAAACACATAAAGCGATAACAAAAAAACATTGAAATGTTTGTCACAAAAAATTAATTTTATTACTTTTTTTATATCAAAAATCATATCCTATTTATAAAAAAAAAATTGTTTTTATAGGAAGTGCACCCAAATTAAAGCCATTTTTGTTTGAACGAAATGTGGCCACCGGTCAATCGGTTCGGGTGTACTGTCGCCTACTGGAGGGCAGTCCTCCCGTATCGTTCCGGTGGCTAAAAGACGGCCACCAATTAAAGCCAATGACCTTAGAGTCGATGGGAGTTGTCATAGAGTCGCGCGAAGATTACTCATCGCTGGTTATCGATCGCGTCTCAGCCATCACTTCAGGCATCTATACGTGTCTTGTGTCCAATATTTACGGCTCCGACACCTATAGCGATGTGCTTGTTGTTGAAGGTATGCATATCTATTAAATAGATAACATTTAATGTATACACATATACACGCCTATCGACACTATAAAACAATTTTAATGGGCTATCATTTGTATTATTATTATTATAGACATTAAATTCCTAACCCATTATACCATTGAAAATCAAAATTCTTGTTAAAATCAATGAATGCATTGCTAAAAATAGCAATTCTGTGATAACATTAATAACGTTTGGGAAATGTTTTTTTAAGGAGTTATATTTCAGTATATGTTAGCCAATAATGGGGACTAAAATGATATATTATACTATATATGTAATAGTTGTAGACTTTTAACACAAATACTATGTAATATTATTTTAAATACAGTAATAATACCATTGAATTAATAATAGCTATAAATCATAATTGATTTGAATGAACAATAATAAAATAGAAAACAAGGTTTTTTAGTTAACATCAATCTTAACTGTTAGTTATAATTATGACTATAGTGTTTGTGCATAAAAGTATAGATAATTGTATATTTAAACACTTATACTGTATAATACTGTATCGTACTTAAGCGGCTAATATAATAAACAATTTATTTATTGTGTAAGACTTATGTAACATTTTTAACGAGAAAGCAAAATAAAAAAATACAATTGAGTTGAAACAGATTAAAATGAAAACTTATATAACGTTTATTTGAGATTAGGTTTAAATATAGAGTGAAAATAGTAACATAAAAAACAAAATTATTTACAAATGTTTGCAATAATAACAAGAATTCCTCTTTTAATATGTTATGTCATACTGTTTGAAATGTTAAATACTATGTATCATACACTATATATAATATATTATAATATTATGTGTAATTGAAACTATTTTTTAAGGAAATATAGCTGAGCTTTTAAAAAAATATATCAGTAGGAGTTGAAATACATGTTATATTTATAGCATACATATATAATTTAATTAAGCATATATATTATGTGGTCAGATATTAGATTTCAAAAAAATATTAACATTATTCATAATATAAAAATTAAAATATATTAATGATTGATATTAATGATCATATATATATATTAAAATATATGATGTATACATTTGACTAATAATTTTTTTTAATTAATGAATTATAAATGAATAGTTCCGCCATACTTGAGATCATCGGTATTGATACCAATATTGGTGGCAATTGTCATAATAGTGATGGCCTGTTCCGGTGCTTATGTCTATATAAAAATGGAAGAACGAAACGCTCAGTTAGCCAAAGCAGGTATACTATCCGTTAGTCCATCGAAACAATTTCATTATATCGACACATCAGCCACACCTCATATGAGCCATAGGACTAGTATAGTGTCCGAAGAGGGATCGCTTGCCTTTAAATATAGCGATTCATCAGATAAAACAAAACCATTGTTGGCCAGACCGGGACAGCCGGCTGTCCTCTGGGCTCACGAAACAATCGCCGAAGAGAGCGATGAAAATTCATACGCTAGTCTTCCCTTTCAAAAGCAACATATGGCTAGTTTTAAGTGTCAGCCAAACGGTGAACCACCTCAACTGCCGCCTCCCCTTCCACCTGACAATCGCACCCTTATGTATGATACGCCTCCCAATACATCGGGCGGCGGCAATGTTTTCTGCAAAGTAGACGTTCATCATAACGACAACAGTGACTCTTATGACGAATTTTTTAAACCACATCACGTCTGAACATCAAACGTTGATTATTTAGACAACTATTTACAAAATGATAATTTTTTTATTGATATTTTATTTTAATTGAATAACTCAAATTCAAGACACACAAAAAAAAGAGACATATATTTATCTCAATGAACATGTTTTTTATTAATAATGCCCATTTCAATCCATTTGAGTGATAAACATAAAAAATATTTTAGATTTTTCTACAATTTAAACAATTTTTCGCATTTAGTCGATAATAGTAATAATGATGACGTGATTTTATAGTTTATTGTAATAGTTTTATTTTATAAATTTCAATGGATTTAAAAAATTATTTGCAAATATATATATATATTTGGCATATAATTATGTTTTAATATTTATATATATTTTTACCATTGTAAAACCACCAAAAAATTAATGATTTACTGTTTAAATGAACTCAAATTATAATTTGATTATATATTTTTTTTTTGTTAAACCAAAACAAAAACTCATAAAATAATGACCAAAGATTTGTTTGCCGTTAACACACAAACACACATCACCTCATAATAAAAGACCTCATAATAATAGATCAATTAATTATTTTATTTTTTTGAAGAAAAAGTCTAATGATTTATGAAGAAAAGTCATCATTTTTTTTGTCATAAATTAATGGATTCTTCATATAATCGCTGGAAGAGTTTGATCCCAAACAAAAAAAAAGTTGGCGTCTATTTGGGCGTCAATTTGGTTATTCATTCATTTAGTTTCACTCTCATCATCATAAAGACTGAGCACTCGAACCAATCATTAAGAAAACATTAGACAATAAAATACTATTTGAATGCATTTAACAATATATATATGAATATAAACCTTATTATATATTTGCAAATCATTTTCATTCACATCTCATTTGATTCATTTTTGATATTCAATTTACAAACAATAGCAACAAAATTGAAAACCTTTTTTATACTCATTTACCTAATTGTCGCTAGAATTAAGTTTTTTTAAAAACATAATTATTTAATAATAATAGTAATAAAATTATATATACAATATAAATACTGTATAATAAATATTCAGGGCGTTAAAACTGATGGATGGACAGCCTATTTTTTATGTGGCGGTTCCCCTAAGTTTAATGATTACATGTTTGTATGTATGAAATTATGTATTTTTCAAGAAATAATTGTATATTTATGGTGTTTTATGAATTGTTTACAAATATTATTATTATTATGTATACATTGTATAACAAATAGATATTTAAATGATTTATTATTTACAATATTTAAATTATAAACTATAAATATATAAATTGTCAGAGTGACTAAAATTAATACAATATTAATTTTGAATTATATTATTTATATTTATTATAAGATATTTTAAAATTTTTTAGATATATACTCTCGTTAAATGAAATTATGTTGTGATTTATAAAATTAATTTGTAGACTATTTTTTCAATTTTATTTATTTTAAATATATTTATAAATATATATTACTTAATAGTTATTATTATTATAATAATAAATACAATTATGGTATACCAATAAATATTTGTATCAAATATTGATTGCTTAGATATACAATAAAACTAATGAATTTTAAAATGCCAATAATTACTATCAATTTATTAATTATATTATTAATTATGACACTATCTATGGATAAATGTTTAACATAAATCATTGATGGAAATTAATTTGTAAAATAAAATTACGGTAATAATAACAATTCAATTTTAAATGATGTCTCCACTTAATTGGTCACTCTTTAGCTGATTCATTGTCGCTGCCGGTGACCAAACGTGACCTAATAGTGTGATATCTGCTTCCAATAAAGTCATATCTTTAGTTGATCCCAAAAATCTGTCGGATATTTCCAAGTCGTTGATACGAATTTTAACTTTGGCTTCTCTGACATAATAACTGACAAATTAAAAGATAAAAAGTTTATAGGATTTAATTGAAGACAACATTTGGAAATAATAGTGTTTAGACAACACATACTTGGGATTAACTTTGGGTCGTTTGCAGACACCATTGAATTTGCCTCCAAAGTCAATGTAAAGATCGTCTTCGACGACATCAACAATACGACCGATAACTACCTTTCCTTCGGGATCTCCCATCTGAATGAATGGTGAATATCGAAGAAGTGTAGGAAACGGTTCCGACGGTTCAGTTGTCGTCACATTTGTTCGTCGTTTGTCCGACTCTTTGGACATTTGAGTAAACTTTTCAAACGCTTTGGCAAAAGACTGAATCGGATCGTCATTAGCTGTTGTTGTCGACTGTTGAGGACTTGATTTCTTCTTCATCATATCATTCTTCAAGAGTTCATTAGTGACCGATTCTTCAGTAGATTTGTCGTCCGATGAAGAAGTGCTCAAAAGTTGGCGACAGATTAATAGGTTTTTTGTCAAACATTTGGTCCTCAATTGAGACACACGTCGTTGTCGTAGACATCCAGAGACGACAACTGATCTGATCATTGCTGAAGAAGAAGACAATAAGTTAAACAATTAGATCAACAAAATTTCGAGACAAACAAAACTAAATCCAAACAATTATTATTATTATTAAATAAATTAAATAACAAATAAAATGTGAATTTTGTTTATAAAATACAATAACATGTGTTTTGATTGAAAAAAATAAAGACGTTTTTTATATCATAATATAAAATCAATAAAAATTCAATTGAATCACAAAATTAGTTAACAAAACATAAATGAAAAACTATTATGAGATATACAAAAAATATATAATTAATTATAATTTATTTAATTAAAAATTTTTATTACTTATTAGTAATAATAATAATAATATAAACAATAAAACAAATCAATTATTTTGTCTAAAAGTTTTTTTTGGTCGTAATTGACGTACAATTTTGATATAATAATAATAATAACGGTTTGCGTAACGAAAGTGAGAGTAAATAATGTAAAACTCATAAACAGTTTTGTTGTTTAGACTCACATATTGTCTAATCATTTGTGGATCAGTTTCAGTGACTCCGGCTTAAGACACACACACAGACAGACGGGAAACCAATTGAGTCGTAACGAGATGGCCGACGCCGGAGATAATGGTGAAGATGTGACCAATGGTGTGGCCAATAGTGGCGGCGTCGGTGGTGTTCGCCGCAGACGCGTTGGTTTAGTCGGCAGTAATGAGTCGTCGGACGGCAGCAACGGTTCCAATGGTTCAGCGCTTCCCTACAAGACATGCAACGAATATATCCAACACTTGAACGTCTGGATACTACAGACAATGCAATACAACTGGTTTGCAGCCAATTATCCATTGATAATGTCTTCGATGGCAACGACGACGACGACGTCATCGTCGGCCGCAAATAACAACAACAATGTATTTAACTTTAACTTCTTGAACATGAATCCACTGGTCAACCAAAATATGGTCAACAATAACATGAATAACAACACAACAACCACACAACGTAATGGTCAGTGTCTTCAGTCTTCACTCTCCCTCTCAATGTCTTTATTATTATTATCTCGTAATTAGCTTTTGATTGATCTTATAGTGTATTATCTAAATCTAAAAGTTTAGCTCAAAATTTAAATTTGTTTTTTGTTTGTATTTTTTTCTGTAAAATTTAGTTTCAAAAAAATATAGTTAAATTGTTAGTTTTATTAGCAAAAAAATATATGTAAATAATATGATAATAATTATTATTTAAAAACATTTTTTATTTAACGAAAAAAAATAATTATGTGATATATTATTATATAAAACAAATTTTCCACTAATTATTAGTTTTACTTAAAATTGATTTTATATTTAATCTATATGTGAGGGTTTGTTAAATTTTAATTAAATAGATAGAAATAGTTATATTATTTTTTAAAATGTATTTTTTATTTAATAAGTAATTATTATAATATATTTTTAAAAACAAAATTTAGCCTAAATCTAACACTTGTCCTCATATCTAATAAGTTATGTAATAATAATAATATCTGACATTTATTTCTGATAAACTATTGTATGTATAGATGACTAGCCTTTAGATGGCATTAGTCTTCGCACAAGTCTTCGTAAAAATACTTTTTGTCTGTTTGTCTGAATCTCGAAGATTGAGCTCATTATCTATCCATACATTTGTAATGTCATTCATATCAATCACTGAATTGAATTCAATTTTTAAAAAAATTTCTCACTTGTATTCATATATATATTAAAAGATTTTTTGACAATTTTTTTTGTGAGAGAAAGTGTTGAAAGAAATTGAAATGAAATGACATTTCTGTGAAAAACTTTTTGCCACTATTTTTTCAAAGCAATTAATCATTCAATGAGATCATAGATCAAAAATAGTAGTCATTTTTTGCGATTACTTAATCTATTTAATAATAAAAAAAATAAGTTTTAAAAAAATGTGTTTTTATATTTTCTAATAATTAAAGAGTATATTAAAAAATCACAATTTAAAAGAAGAAAAAAACACATGAATTCATCATCAAATTGAAAGATGACTTAAATGACTATTTGATTATATCATATGTCGATAGAGTAGCGGAGAAATCGTTTTAAATGCAAATTTTGGCCCTTATTTTAGCTCTCAAATGAATTTTATATTTATTTTTTTAAAGCATTCATTCATTGATTTTTATCGTAACACTCAAAATATATATATATATATATTTCTACAACAAAACAATTTCTTAGGCTCTCTCTCTCTCTCTCTCTCTCTCTCTCTCTCTCTCTCTCTCTTCAATGATCCCAACAAATGTTGAAAGCTTTTAGTCATGAAATCAATTTTACTTCATTTAATGCCTCAAGTATTTCACTTAAAATTGATGTCAACGTTGAGGCTAAAAAATATTTCTTAATTTATCGAAATTGGTTTTTTTGCTGTTATTATTTTGTGTATCAATTTTTGTAGTGTATGTGATTTTTGCTTCACATTTTTTTAAAAAACATATAATTAAATTAAAATTGCCCTGAATTTTATTTTATGGCCACAAATTGATCGCCGAAATAATAATAAAAAAAAAAGTTTAATTAATGGCAAAAAAAATCTTATATAATATCAGTTATATTTAGTGAGAAATATATTTTTAAAACACTTTTTTATTTTTGTTACTTAAAATGTAACTCAAAAAATATAATTTATTATTTTCTAATATTGTTTTTCTCTTTGTTATTTTATTAAATTATTTATATTGAATTTATATATTTATATATATTTTTGTTTAAACATCTCTCGATTTGATTTAATATATAATTTAGTTTTTATTTTCTCTTTTATTTTTTCTATCTCTCTCTTTCAATACGTTTGACATAACAACAACAAAAATACATTTAAAAAAAATATAATTTTATTTGTTTTTCATTTAGTTTTTTATATTATATGAAAACGTAAGCATTAAATCTAATTAAATTAACTGCTGATCAAATTCATTACCGGAAAGTAGTTTGATCTCACAGTTCAATCTCTCTCTCTCTCTCTCTCTCTCCCTCTCCCAATATCTACCGTTCCCCAGAAATCATCTCACATTTTTATGCCTATTTGAGACACAGCAGCTTTTTTATATAGAGTTAAACAAATTTTCTATCGTTTTATGCTTCAGGTTAGACAAAAGAGATAGAAATATATTATAGAAATACTCTAAAATGTTGTAAATGTCGGTATGTTTTATATTATTATTATTATTATGTTTTTTGTTTTGTTTATTTCATTAGTTTATTATAGATAGCAAATAATATAATAATAAAAACCATAAATTGATGTCTGAATTGTAGTGTAATCTGTGCCTTAAAGGCCTATATATATACACACAGAAAATATTTCAGAAAAATATGTAGGTTTTTATCGCCCATTTGTTGTATGTATTCATTCAAATGTTATGACAAAATTTGTGTTTATTTTGCTTATTTTGTGTTTAATTTATATATATATTTTATTTTACATTATTTGCATATTCAACGAGAAATAAAATATAATTAGAGTTTGAAATATATGGTGTAAATTATGTGTTTTAAATACAAAAAAAAAGTAATCACACTTTTATATCGTACAAACTTTTTGATTATTATGATATGTTGTAAATAATAATAATAATAATTTTTATAAATGACATAAAACTTAAGTAATGAGATAAATACTTTATCGTAACTACTTTTGACACTAATTTAGAGATATTATGTTTAAAAACTCCATAGAGTATTAAAAAAACTAATAAAAATTGAAAATTATATATCACTTTAATAATTTTGGTTACTATCGTTAAAAACTACAAACATTTATTACATGTTATGCAAAATATTTTTAGTATATTAAGAAAATTTTTTATAGTTTTTATTTTTTGTCTACTATTATTGTTTTTGTTTTTTAATATGTAAATTATCCAATTACAAGTTGTTATAATTTCAGTATAAAATTATTATTATTACGAGTAATATTAATTTAAATTAGTCATCACATCCTCTATCACATTGTTGTTGATAGTAATGCTAATCAGTCACACACACACACACACAGTCACACACACACACACACACACACAACATAACATTCACACAAATATTAATAAAATTTAATTAAAATAAAATATATAAACATTAAAACAAATTACAAATTAGTTTATATTAATGTTGTCAGTTAGTGTATTTTGAACACTTTTAACAAATTTTGAAATATAATCAGCAATTTTTTTAAAAATATATAAATATTTAAATGATTTTCTTAAACTTGAATTTGATGGGAATTGTCGGTAAATGTTGTTTTGTCATTTAGTATTTTTTGTAGATAACTGAACATGCTAAATTAATAACACTAAAAAATAAATATGATTGCTAAGTTTTCATTGGCTTACTGTTATATACAGATTTACCCACTATTTTTATAATTAGCCGGGATAACATTTATACACTTGTGTGTGATTGTGCATTGAAATAAACATTAGGGTCATCACATCACACAAGCATTTAATGCCTATATTATCGGTGGGAACCCCATGTTATTTCCCAAGTATCCCTAAACTGGGAACATGTGTTTTAATGGGTCAACATGTGTTTTAGGGGCTATTTTTAGAGGGAAAAGGAGACATAAATGATGCATTGCAAATAAATTATGAGATTTGAAAAAATTGTTATTTTTTTATCTCAAATTTCAATATACAATTGACTATATGTTATACTATATATTTTTTACTATTTTTTAAAAAAAGAAAAAATACTAAATAATTAAAATATGCATTAGATTAAAATGTAATTATTTTTTATGAAGATATATATTTAAAATTTAAATATAAAAAATTATAATTAATTATATCTAAAAAATATATATTAAATATTTATATATATATAGAAAATATATAATATAACTATATAAAATTAATTACTAATTATTTAATCTAATATAATTAATACATAAACGTGTAAAAGTATTTATATTTTTAGCTAAATTGATAGTTTTATAAATATATATTATTTAATTATTTTCTAATTAATTTCAATTAATTTATATTTCACCAAATATAGCAATGTTAATACTATATTATTATTAAGTAATATAATGCTTATGCAGCTATCGATTAGTTATTATTAAATATGTGTCTCATTTGATAAATATATACTGCATTATACAATGACAAATGAGATTGTTTGTTAAACATGAGATGCCTAATATTTTTCATACAAGATTTACTTATTTTTTATATAACTAAATCAAAATTTATGTATATTGATGTATAATAATAAATTTATATATATTATACGAAATATTTATGCGCTAAATATGTTATAACGTAAAAAGATTTTTTTGTGAATAACATTATACAAAAAAAAGTTAAGCAAAAATTTTTGAGTTTAGTTCATATTTCGAGTTTCAATTTTTTTATTATATGTTTTATATAATAAATATTTTATATTTAATACTTTATTTTAACCCTACATGTATGCGTATATACATACTGTATATATAAATGTTTTTAACGGTTAACTAAAATCTGTATCTTTTTTATGTTTGTTTGCTATTTAGACATATTGAAGACTATAATTTATATTCAATTAGTCTATAAAACAGTGTATTTAGTATTAGATTTATTTACATTATAATGGGTTGACTGTATAAGTATGTATAAAGTTTTGTTATTGAAGGCACTGTTATTTTCCACAAATGTGGGAATTTTTTTTATTTAAGTCAAAAACTATATATACTGTAAGTTTTGTAACACACTGTTTATATAATTATATCAAAACAAAATAGTTTGACTGTTGGACTGTGTTTTGAAACATATTGTTTATAAATATATACAGTATATACATATCGTTACAATTATCTGTTTATAGTTGACTACAACGTGAGGTAAATGAAGTAAAAGAAATTAGGCATTGATTTGCTTGGATTACTTGTTTAACTAAATTGCCTTAAATTGTCTTCAAATAAACGATTATATATATACAGTATATCTTTAGTTTATATCTTTAACGGCACTGTACCTGATATTGGTGTGGCCTGTTTACAGCAAACAACACACACACACACACACATACACACCAAAACAATCTCATATTATTAGATGGCATTAATTGTAATTCAGTAGATATAATGTACAATCATATTGCCATTCAATTGTCAGAAATGGTATCATCAAAGCGTACAGACATTTCCAATGTAATGACATTTTGTATATAATTTATTTGATATAAAGTATGATTGCAGGCAATTGTATCGAAAAAAATTGTATCCAATATAATAATAATATCAATAATATTAGCTGAGATATAAAGTTTAAATTATAAGCGCACTGTATATGTGTAAAGAATATTCTTTAGATATTTTATATATAATATAATATATATATGATTGTGTTATAGAGTATGAAAAAAGTCACATAAATATCGATGTATAAGACATTTACGATAGTTGCCATCAAATGTCTAATGTTGTGTTCAATAGTTGTCATTCCGTAAGTGACTCAAATAATTGTCTGTCCTCTCGATATGTCAGTTCCTACCAATGCTGGTGAGTGTGTGTGTGTCTATCTATCTGTCTGTCTATCCATCTAAATGCATGTATATATGGATGTGTCTGAGCAGAGCTTTTTCATGCGATTAAATGGAAAGAGAGAAAGAATGTTATGAAAGACAATATGAGAGTCCAATATTACAAACCTTTGCATTTTTCTGTGTATAGCACTGGTGGGTAAAATGCAGAGTACAGTCATCTCTCAATACCCCATCTCTCTTATTCTCGCCCTTTCCTTTCCACTCTTTCTCTCTCTCTAAATATCATTACTCTCCATGTATTGTAATGTCATTTGTTTGTCTGTCCTCTATTTGCGCCTTTAGTTTTATATCACACACACATACAGTGTTTGCCATATATTTTAATAAAAACCGGATTTTCTTTGACTCTCTGTTTTGCGCTTAAGAGCAGCAAAAATATAAGTAAAGAATAAAAACAATTTTTCTTTTAATAAATTAAATTCTCAGTAAAAATAATATATGATATATACATATATATCATATATTATGTAATATATTATGTTTGTATATATAAAGGATATGAGATTTTTTCTCCTTCCATAGCTTTTAATACACTATAAATCAATCATTTTGTAGACTTTTTCTCTCTGTGTGTATTGTTTTTTAAATGAAACGGCTATTGTTTTGTTTCCCTTTCACCCCATATCCATAGGTCGTGTCTATTCAATGCCGAAGCTCTGGAAGAGAATCGCTGCAGAAGTCATTGATTTTTGTTTTCTTCTTATACTTAAATTAATGGTTACATACGTTGCCGTCGATTATCTCGATCTCATGTATGGTATATTCAATTATATAATGCACTCAATTTTAATACTATTTATATGTATTTACAATATACATACAGTTCAGTAAAGTACAGTACAGTACTAGTAATATAGATATTGATATATCCTATATAAAACTATTAGATGAAAATAATACAATATTTATAGTGGAAGACTAACAATCTATTACTAAAATATTTATTTCATTGCAATAACCTATCGTATCTATTATAGACAGTAAATAATATATATTTCATGTTTTTTGCTCTATTTTTATGATATTATTATTGTTATATAATATATATTTTTGGATGATATTTATATTTAAGTAAAAAACAGCATTGAATAATACATTTTAAGTCTCACAGAGAAAAAAATAATTTCTTGATATCTTATATCTATTTATATATATATATATAATGAACCAGAGATTTGGATAAATTTGATTTGAGTTTATTGGACAACGACTTCGATGCGCTTCAAATAGCATATGAACTGACGTCTGAGATAATCATCATTGAAATGATTCACCGATTTATTGTTTGCGCTTATGAGGCAAGTATTTTTAAACACATCAATTGCCAATTTGTTATACACTATATATATATATATATATACAGTATATATCTATTTGTGTGTGTTTTTGACATCCCATATGGTGTCAGCAATCAAATTGCAATATTTTTGTTGTTGTTGCTGCTGCTGCAGCACTCATATTAGTATATATTAATATATTTATATTTATTAAATAGTTAGAAACATAAATTCATTATCAAATATTTTATATACTATTTACTAAATAGACAATATGCCTGTATTCGGGCCAAATGGGCCGCGAGGGTGGATCGACACCAGGAAAAGCCATATTTGGCATATCAGTGGTTTCCTGTGAGACTATCGACGATTTGGGCAATGGTTTGATTCGGGTGACACCCGCTAAAAATATCGGACTCTTTTGGTAGACTTAACTCTTTGTATTTTATTTTATGTTTTTATAAGTCATTTAATAATTTGTTATCTGATTTTTTTCTCAATTTGATTTATACTACCCCTAAACCCTAACCATCATAATATCATAGGTCGTTAGTGAGAGCTCTTATCAAGAATATGAGTGCTGTCTTTTTCATACCGGCCTCACTCACTGTATTCTTATCGCCACATAATAGGGCCGCTTATGACATACTCTGTAAGTGTGTTGTCGTTCAAGAGATCCAGAATCGTGCCTAAAAAAAGGACAGCCACTAAAAATTGTTAGCCATTTATTATTTTTTTGTTTAATGGCACCGTTACTCTCCGTGAAAACAAAACAAAAAAAAAATATTGTTAACTCAAACCCCATGTTTGTTATATACTCGCCGACGACTAACTCTCTCTCTACTCGACGACGAGTTTGATGTTAAGATTTTAATGTTTAAATATTTTTTTTATATAAAAAAGAGACTCCCCTTATATAATGTGTTTTTTATACATATACTATTATGACTAAAACTATATATATATATATATATAACTTTATCGCAATTTTACGTTGTTTTTTTTATATATTTATTAATATATTATTATATAAGTACTCTCTGTATGTAATATATATATATATATATATATAAGTAATGACTTTATCGTATGTTTTGCTAAGACCTCAGCGATGATGATGATAACAACTAAAAAAATATATAGTGAATAAAAACTGTATTTTTATGCACACATTGTGTATGAGTGAGAAAATGATTTTATTTTTATATATAAATTATTAAATTTTTTCACTACTAATATTCTTGACGACGAGTTTTATAACATTTAATTTTAATATATATATATATATATATATATAAAGAAATGAGTGAATGAAAAGCGAGAAAAATACGTTTTTTACTCAAAAGTAATTTCTGATTTCTTTGACAAAACAGTTTCAACTCATTTTTCTTGAGAGAAGACTCGATCCCCACTTCTTCTTCGTCTTCAACGACAATCTCTTCTTATTTTTCTGCTTTCACTCTATTATTACAATAAAATAATGTTTTTAAAGCCATATATTTTGATTATCACTATTTCTCTCTTTCTCTCTCTCACACACACCCACATAGCAATAGTGAAACATAAGTTTCATGTCTGTATGTGTGTGTGCGGACCAATGCATCGCTTCGTTATTCTTGTATTATATATATATATATATATAAATGTTTTGCATTACTATTTTGCAGAGCGACTTATCTCTCTCTCTCTCTCTCTCTCTCTATATATATATATATATATATATATATATATTCTTGCAATTCTTTTGGCTGAAAAATAGTTAAAGAATATTCTGTAGATATTTTTTGTTATCAAATTTCTATCAGTTATTTATATATATATATATATATATTTAAGGAAAAACATACAATCTCTTTACTATTTTATTTCTTATTGTCTTTTTTTAAACATATTCTGTGTTTTATATTACTATTATTATTATTATTATTATTATTATTAGTATTACGTTATTAGTACAGTATTATAAGTTATAAATTATAATCATTGACAGCACACGTAATATATTAAATTTTTTATTATATATATATAAAAGTGAAGCTCATTTAGACTGAACTGGTTGTCCTCACTGTACAATTTTAATGGACAACAATAACTGTGTGTTTTTCGGTGGTATTGGTATTGCGTTTGAATCTACCCTTCAATTACTAGTTTTTTATATACAGAATATATGATATTTTTTGCGGTACTTATATGTGTCTATATATATATATATATATAAAAGATTATGTTTTCTTCGTGTGAAATGAGAGTTGTTGTGTGATGTACTGTATATACTGTAAATAAAAAAATTGTCGACTAAAGCAAGTGTTGTGTGTGTGTGTATGTATGTATGTGTGTGTGTGTGTGTGTGTGTATGTATGTGTGTGTGTGTGTGTGTGTGTGTGTGTGTGTGTGTGTATGTATGTATGTATGTGTATGTCTATGACTATGTGTGTCAACTAACATATATTGCACACAATTTGTGTGTTTACTTCTTCATAATAAAACACAAGTGAAACACGACTTGAAACTCAAACTGCAATCACTTTTTTTCTCTAACACTAACTGTGAGGCAAAAAAATAGTGTAAAAATAAATGAACAAAACGAGACATACATTAGAGTTTTCACTCTCTATTATACAATAAATACACACTCATTGATGGTATTATTATTATTATTATTATTGTTGTTGTTGTAGTTTTTGTATATAATATACTTCTTTTTCCTCTTCAACTTCTTTGTTGTTCAATGAGTTTGTTTTGTAGAGTCGATTGAAAATTCAGACAAATATACGGTATTTATTAAACTACTACTAAACTATATGAGCGACTTATGGATAGTCACCTCAAAAGAAATTTTTTTGCTCCCCTTTCGCTCACTTGTGTTGTTAAAGCCATAAATGAGTGTATATTTTATATATAAATTATATATATATATATATATATATATATAACAAAATCGATTTTTACTTACTTTTTTGACTTACTCTGAATTTTTTTTTTAAAAAAAACTTATTATTTACTTCAACAGCAAACTAATAATAAAATAAAATAAAAACTTTTATATTTTATACGAAACATATTTATACAGGAATTCATTAATTTTAATGAAAGTATAGTATAATAATATATAATACATAGTAAAAAACTGGGAGTTTTTGTGTTGCCTTATATGTGTGTTGAAAATTTTTATGTATATATTTTTATATATATATATTATTAGTAATAGCAGTAGTTTTTAATTAATTATTTACAATACATAAAACTCACTGATAATTTATAATATATATATATATATAAAATAATAATAACTACAGTACAATATGATAATAATAATAATAATAATAATACAGCAATACATAATAATAATATACGGCTAATCAGTACAGTATTGCCGAAAGCGAATACACATTATTTTCATTGCCTTTTTTATACTGAAAAACATTATTTCATAAAAAACATAAGAAAACATTAGACACAAAAATACTATATATTAATATATATATATACTATTATATAGAAATGTAATTCACAGATATATTTATAATAATATAATATTATTTATTATATAACTAATAAAAATGTCCAATAATTTGCTGTTATCTCTCTCTTTCTCTGAAAATATTTTTATGATTTGCTTTATTTTTTATCCTTTTGTTTGAAAAAAAATTATTTTTTCTTTTCAATACAATAAATTGTGACATTTAATTATTATTATTATTGTTTGTTTGTTTCGTAATTAAATTAATTTTTATTTCTGTGGCTCTGTTTTTTCCTCGCAAGAAATATCTGACAAAACATATAAATTATATCTTTTAAAAGCCAAGCATTTTATAAACGCCTTTCCCTTCCCTTCCCTTAAGAGACCCATTTATATGTATGTTTTTTAGTGGGATATATAATACGTATCGTATTTAACTAAAAACAACAACAAAAATCATGAAAGATATCTATATATCTATAATATTTAAATATAATAAAATTTTTATCATAACATCTGTAAAAATGACAATATATTTACATATGAAGAATTAAATTAATGCTAATATTTTATATATATATAAACAAAATTATAATATATATTTTGGTTTAATAAATTAAAACTTGGTATTGCCGGGACCGGTAGATACTGGTATGGAAGCGCCGTAATCCATACGAGAGGGAAGTTGTCTTAAGGTGTTGTGTCCGTAGCGTTGTGTACCGTAAACGCCGGCATAGTTTGAGTTATTCAGATGATAGTTATTGGACGGCAGCTTAACGTGATGCGGTGTTCCGCCACTACTAGTGCCGTACACGCCGTCCATGGCTGCCGGTGTCGGTGTGTATGTATTAATTTGGGCCAGAGTCCTGAACGTTTCGTAATGAACACCGGGACCACCATTGGGTACAGTACTCTGTTGTGTATGATTACTACGGTGACCACTACTGCTGCCCGACGACGTGGCCGATGTGGTACTGTAGGCAACCACCGGCTTATTGTTAATCTTGATGTCCGGATCTTCGTAATCGTCGTCAATATTTGAATCTAACAGTAAGTATTGATTGATACAGACATACAAAAAAAGAAACAAAAAATAAAATTGTGATTTTTTAAAAAAGTGAGAATTCATAAAAATCATAGAAAAACTAAACAAAAAAATACAGTCAAAAGACATAAATCAAAGCGATTGAAGACTAATATATACTATATATACTGTATAAGGCATTTGCCCATCGATTGTGCTAATGTTTCTCATAAGACATACATACATACATACAGTACATATAACAACTGCTATGGCATACATATTATACAACACAAGCCATCACTACTGGCAAACAAAACTCATGGGAAAAGCACTCACTTTAAGGGTTAGATTTTTTTAGAGAAAGAGAGAGAGAGAGAGAGACGTTTGAAGTTTTTTTGCGACTTCTGATTTTGTGATTCAAAAATGTATTATTTTTTCTGTTTGTTTGGCATAAACTTCACAATACATATATATATACAATATATTGTATATTAGGCAATGAAAAAACCATAGAAATATATATATATAGCACTGAATATATATATATTGTTAGTACTGACTGACTGTTTCTCTTTTTCTATAACTAAACACATGTGCGTTGAAATTAAAGTAATAATTTTAGCAAAAAATTGGTTTAAGAGCGCGCCTTCCTCTGGCTATAAGACCTGTGTTGCACCATATGGTGATCTTACGGAACAAATCAATAGTTTGGTCTACACTTTGTTTGTTTGGCCGACATATACAATATATAAATATATATTAAATACTATAGATTGGTATACATAAGGAAATCAAATAACATATAAAATTGTGCATCGATTGCCTTATTTTTCGGTTTCTCTCAATAAATATATATATATATATGCGATCAGAAAAACACAGAAAAATAAGTATATTTCCTGTGATAAGGCATCAGAAATCTATACCATTAAACCTATTATTATTATTAGTATTATATATCTTATATATATTTTTTGAAGCAAAACATGAGTTTGTATTGAATAACTATTTTGGGGCCAATAGATAACCAAAAAAAAAACTATAAATGTATTGTATATATAAATGAATAGAAATGAACAGAATATTCTGTATTTATTATGATATAAAATGTCTTAAAAAAAGTACAAAAAATACATAAGAAAAAACAAAATCTGAATCTGAATCGCAAAGAATATTCTGTACTAAACTTTGTATATATGAATTGTATGGAATATTCTGGAATATATTGTATATATATATATATATACAACTATACTACTGTAATATAATGTAGCAAAAATCATCAATTCAGATAAAAGTCACTGAGATTTACAGTTCAGATGAGGAATACATAATGAGTTTATAGGGACCAACAAATAAAAAGCTTTGAAAAAAGACCTAACAATTCAATAAATTGGATAAATATTTTTTATGCAATACTTTTTTTTCGGGCTATGCTTTTGACAATCGATTGCAAGAATATATATCTATAAAAAATATAATATAACGTAAGCCACAAAAAAGTCATTTTCATATATGATATGATTGGCATAAAATTAACAAAAAAATATCCTAATATCCTACGCTATTTTTGGTGGGGTGGGGGTAATATCACTTTTGGTTTATACTATATATGACTGGGAAAGGGATGTAACAAATCTTATTAGTTGGTGTTTTCTTCTAACTATTTGTTGAGACCTAACATTTTTTTGGTAAGATCTCTAATATACAGTAATACACTTGTACTATACCAACAAAGAAATAAATAAATCTTATTTTCAATGCACTTGATTTTCATGATTCTCTAGGTTTTATCTTTATCTGATTTGATACCTATTTGTTTGTTACAGTTGTTTTGTAATGCTTTGTAATGTTATTTTCAAATTCAATGTTTTATATCCGATCTCTCTCTCTCTCTCTCTCTCTCTCTCTCTCTCTCTCTCTCTCTCTCTCTCTCCCTATCACTTGATGTATAAACTTTATATATTGGAAATCAATTGACTTTTAAAAGATTTTCAATTGACAGACAAACAAATATAAAACACAACAACAAACCTCTTTCCACTTCATCAAAGGCCTCGCGTATCAATTGACCAGATTTTTTGGTATCAAATATAAACTCATATATCAATCCGGCCACTACTCCACCCAATATAGGGCCCAACCAATAGACCTGTAAAATAGTAATATAGTTAGTAATTAATAAATTAATTGTCATTTTCAGAGCAGTTTGATATGTCAGTTATTGTTAACTTTATATTAATACTGTTTATACTGTTTTATAGTCTATAATATATACTCCATTAAATAAGAGTTAATTTTGAAAAATGATTGTAAAGTTAATTGAAGCGATATTTTTTAAAACACAGTTTTCTATAGTTTTTTGTCTGTGTGTGTGATAACGGCTTTTCAAACTCACAACAATCACTTTCAGGTCGTCATCCTATATATATGTGAGTGAATGAGTGAGTGAGTGAGTGTGATATTGTCATCCCATTTAGCGCACCGACACATACATACCAACAAGATATATATATATATATATTGTATATACTATATATATATATATAACATCTCAATTTGAGTCAATGTGTTTGTTAAAGCTATTATTCAATGAGATGTACTCAACACTGGAGTCATGTATTGTATAAAAGTCTTTTCAAACTCATTCTCAATGTATGTGCTCTTCACTCTCAACTCACGTCTACTACTTTCGCCATACAATACAATGGCTTTATTTAGTGTAGAGAGAGAGAGAGAGAGAGAGAGAGAGAGAGATCTATGGAAAGCTATGGAAAAGTTTGTCTCTCATGAGATTGATTTCTTCAAAAATATATAACTTTTATGAACCAATACTTTTCGTCAATACTGTTTGAGGCTCTGAACCGATACTCAAAAGCATTTTGGGTCCTAATTTCAAAACCATAGCTGTGTTCACCATTTACTCTAAAAGGATAGATAGCCTATGGATAAGAAACTCATTGGAGAATAAATATATTTATACTGTTATAAAGATAGAGAAAAATACCTAACAATAGGAAAAACAAAAATTAGAAACTATTGGGGATTCAGTTTATATAATAAAAACTATAGACAGTATATATAAATATAATAATAAAAATTGTATACAAAAGCAGATCAACTAAAAGAACAAAAGAATAGACAGAATAATAGGAGAAGCGCTCAGAATTGTTAAATATTTTTATATATATTTTATTTTTGTCGCCTTAACTAAGCTTCGAGTATTGGATTTCAATATCAAAATAATATAAGTTTTTTTGTTGGTTGTTGTTAAAGAAAATATATAATAAATGCAAAGCAAAAGCTAAGCCTTTAAAATACACTTTTTTATATATAATATATATTGTATATACAATATATAAATACATACAGTATATCGTATATTATACAATATAGACACAGTATCTATCTATACATACAATGTATTTATGCAATATAGTCACATATATTTTATAGTGAACTGTCGTTTCTGTCTAGTCATACATAAAATAATATGAACATTGCATCTCTCTCTCTCTCTCTCTCTCTCTCTCTCTCTCTCTCTCTTTAAAATATATTCTTGTTTTTTAAAGGTTTGATAAAACAATTTTTAGCTGTTTTCAGTACTATGAGTGGTATGTGTGTGTGTGTGTGTGTGTGTGTTGATTGTCTCCTCTTATATCATATAAATATATAGCACTAAAAAACACACTTGAATTGAGTTGCAATTGAGCGCCGAAAATGTGTGCCACGAATGCAGAAAATCGATAGATTAGGCAAACGATACTTAGCCTCAAAACATAGACAACACACACACCAAACAATCCATTCACTACCCAATTGTTATATATATATATATATATACTGTATATATGTATATATCTATTGTTTGCGCCATCACTGTCTGCATACACTACCAGCCATACCATACATCACTTCAATTACTACTAAAACTATAACGATTTGCTGTCCGCACAAGAATTTGTTATTACTATTATTAATATAACTCTTATTATTATTATTATTATATACTTATATTTTATTTTTGCGGATGAAAGCACTACACACACACACACACACACACTGTCTTAACAATAGTGTGTGTAAACAATGAATTTACTTTCAAACAAAAAATATCTTTACCTGAGTTTCCTATTATATAATATAATACTGTATAACACAAAGTTTGTCTTTTGGCTTATATTTTTTGTTTGTTTGTTTCGCTTAAAGTCATTACCACCGATACTATGAATAGTACTAACTTTATATACAGTATATACTACTCGGGAAAGTCATACGGGAAATCAAACCGTAATAAACATTATTTATAAATATCAAAATAGGTATTACATCTCTCTCTCTCTCTCTCCTCTTTCACTCACTTTCACTCACTCACTCACCCACTCATACATACACACAAATGTGATAACACGAATAATAGCTATATAATAAATTTTTGTATGTAATATCTATCATCAATAATGGCACTGTTATACAGTGTTTAATATATATATATATATATATATATATACTGTATATATCTTAGAGAAAATATGATGATAAATCTTCGAGAATAATTTCACAATTATTATTATTATTATTATATTTAGAAATAAAAATATTATTCTTGTTATATTAATAATAACAATAACAACAACAATAATATAATATAATTGTTATTATTATTATTAGATATGGTATGTGTAGTAGTATTTGATCCTATATTAAAATTAAGAGTCAGATTAGTAGCTTATTTACCGCAGCAGTGTTTGGGTGCTTATCTCATGATTGCAGAAGCAATTAATTTTATACACAATTTTTTTATAACTATAAATAACAAGCATTTTTTGACACAAATCGGTTATGTTTTGATAATTGAAGTGAACTGAAGTTTTATGGCAAACAATACCATATATAATAATAATATCATATCATATCATAAAAATATGATGTTTTATGTTATGTCCTAACATGTTATGCATTACTTCTTGCAATACAGTATTATACAATTTTGTAGATCTTATAAATTTAATATATTATTATATATATAAATATACAGTATATGCATAAAATTTATAACTTTTATATAGATGTGTCACATAATATATGCGTTTTTTCGGTATTATAAGGAAGTGTTATATGAATTTTTGTCGAGTTTTGCCACTTCTCTCTTTCTCTCTCTCTCTCTCTCTCTCTCTCTCTCTCTCTCTCTCTCTCTCTTTCAATCTTTAAATATATTTTATATATATAACGACTCCTTATAGTATTGGATCGATGATTAACATCGCAAACCATATCCATAAATATGTGAAAAATATTATAAACATATATTAAGAGAGAGATAGAGAGACCTAAAAAACGGATGACAACTTTTCCTATTTTTTGCTTACAATGTCGATATCAATAGTGAAATAAACATATTGAAGACATATCGCTCAGGGCTTACATTTGGAAAGCAAAGTTCAACTGTATGTTTGCTATAACATACACACAAACCTCCCCTTAAGGTCTCTGTTACCTTAAATTACATGAAATTGTACTAAAAATAAAAACAAACCCAACATTTCTATTAATTGTTTTTAATTCATGTCTTTTCATTTCTCTCTCTTTCTCTTGTTGTTTGTTTGACACATAAATAAATAGAGGAGAGACTAAACTTTAGGAGACTCTCTAGCAGACAACTGTCCAAATATTTCCCTAAAGAAATCATTATTGCGTTACAAATAATATAACCATTTTTTAAGTTAAACCTCCACTACTACTACTACTACTACTACTACTCCACTAACTACTCCGATAATGTCTATATGACTGACAGTCGGCTAACCCCCAGACTTTGGCTAATATAAGAAACTATAATATAAGTCAAAGTTTGAGAGGAATAATGGAAAGAAAAAAGATGAGGGAAAGAGAGTGAGTGAGTGAGAGAAAAAAAAGTAAGAGAGAGAGAGAGAGAGAGAGAGAGAGAGAGAGAGAGAGAGAGAGAGAGAGAGAGAGCTATTGAGACACTTATCACACTAGACGTCGTCGAAAGTGAAAGAAATAACTGATATATTGAACACAACTACTTATGATAGGTTATGAACTATTACTTTGCTTTAAGAGTTTATTTATTTCATATCTCACTTTCATATACCGTATATAATATATTTTTTGTCGGTCACCACTTCATAGTACTAACAGTACAGTACTTACAGTACTTATTGAATGGTCAATAATAATAATAATAATGGTTTCAAATATGATTTGATTGCATTTTTTTGTTGTTGTTTTGACTTACCCAATGATTTTTCCATCGATTCATGACAAATGCCGGTCCCAATGTGCGCGCCGGGTTCAGTGATGCACCACTGGCCGGTAACTATAGTGACCAAGAGATCAGCCGTGTGTGTATATATTTTGCACAGTTGGTAATATCATATTGGTATGTCAATGATATTTATCAATGCCATCATCAATGTGTATTTGTCGCCCCGTTTTTATATAAATGTTTTGTCCATCGATGTGAATGGAGGAAAATATAAGAGAGAAAATATATAAATAATTACTTAATGGGATTGCAATCAACTTTGTATGTATGTGTGTGTGTGTGTGTGTGTGAGAGAGAGAGAGAGAGAGAGAGAGAGAGAGAGAGAGATATCACAATTAAAATCTCATTTTATATGGTATTATACTTTAATTAATTTTAATTCTCTATTATTAATTGAATGCCACGCATGCATGCAATCGATTTATGGTTTATGTGTGGCTAAGAGATAGATAGAGAAAAAATGAGTCAATTAGATGATGAAATTGGAGATAAAATGTTGAATACATGAACTAAATTAGTAATTTATTTATTATTTTCAAAAAGCATCACTTGTATTAGTTTTCTATCAGATAAAATATAACCTAAAATTAGATTTTATATTAAATTGGAAACTTAAATGTTGTTATATAAATTATATTGTATATATATATACTGTATATACTATATATATATATAGAAATAGGATTTTTCGGGTTAAAACAAAAAGTTATAAAACAGATTCACTTCATTAATGATTGAATCCATTTTAATTAATGACTATGTATTTAGTTTGAGTCAAATTATAGGCAACACTTTTGTTAGTGGTGGTGGTTGTGCTGACCCCCACCAATTTATGATCCCCTCATATTATATATATATTGAATATATATATAACACTTTCGGTTTTTCTTTATCTGTTTCGATCAATAGTTTTTGTAGAAAAATCTAATGGAAATTAAGTTTTGTTTTCCAAACGGTTGATCCTCTCTTTAATTACAAACAAAACATAAACTCAATCAGGCATTTAACGAGATTGACAACTATAAGGTTAGTGTTTGGTTAAGAGAGAGAGAGAGAGAGAGAGAGAGAGAGAGAGAGAGAGAGAGAGAGAGAGAGAGAGATGTGATATCCAAACTCAAGAGCGACACTCCATTTGAGAAATAAACCCTAATTTTTCTCCCGACTCTCTCTCTCTCTCTCTCTCTCTCTCTCTCTTATTTAAGACATGTATTTAATTTTAAGCCCAAAAAAATCGTTTTCAATTCCTAAGACAGTCTCAATTGTAATGCATTTACTGTGTTTTATTTTTGTGTGTCGACTCATTTCTCTAGAAAAAAACATTTCACTTGAAAATACATAACACTTTTCTCTCATTATATTTGTAGTGATTTCGGGTATCAAATAGTTTTTTTTACTGTATGTTAATCAATAATAATGAATGAGTGGAAACTAAAGTCTTAATATATAAAATAACTTAAGATATTCATTAATGTCATTAAACGTGAGCTCTAATAGTATATACAATACAATACTTAACTGTATTTTTGGTTTTGAATTTATTATATTAACCAAACTATTTTCTGACCTCAATTTCTAGACATAGAGAGAAAACCGATACTCAATAACATGAGCTCAATAGTCGGCTCAGGTATTATCACAATTAATATTGTTATATAAGTTTATATATATATATATATAGTATATATCTCCGCCGCTCACATAATATTAATCTTTTTTTGTTGTTGTCTTAAATCATTTACTTGTATTATTGATTGGAAATATTGCAAAAATTTTTTGATTCAATATATTGAAAGACAAACCGCTGGTTTTGCGGAATTATGGTTATAATATAAGTTTATGTTTTCTCCATATAGTCATATAATTAATTATTCAATTTGTAATATTGATATTTAGTATTATCAGTATAATATTTGTATTATAGTTGTTTCTCAACTATTAATTATATTTATATTAGATTTAGGTTCAAAACCTGAGTATAGATACATGTATTAGTATCCGGGTCTCTGTTTTGAACAGTAGTGTCGTTTTGTAAGCCGACTAAAACAGTCGCATAGTTATATGGTTGGTTAGCCGTAAATATAAGCCGTGTTTTACACGTGTTGGCTATAATGGCCTGTTGGCCTAATTATTAATATAATTAATACCGTATAATATCTACTATTAATTTTAATGTATATATAAATAGTTTAAGTTAATAAAACACATTAAAACCTATTGTTCGTGTGTATCATAAGTGGCCACCAATTGCTGGGCAATTGGTTGAGTCTAACTATCTGTTGTCCGGGACATCACCTACAAAGATAGGTGTGTGCAATCGTAGGACTCGCATAGCTCGCGACTGTCCACATCAGGTTATACCCATTGTAAGACCTGATTGCGGTTCAACTCCACCAACCGGCAGTCAGTGTGGATAGAGGCTCCGCGTAAGGCCGAAGTTCCGCAGCGACCCGAATCTCGTCTTACATCTTTGGTGGAGGTGCGGGGTAACAATCTGAATATATAGCACCGGATGGTTAGGACGAGAGCACAATTGATAGCACAACATAGAGGATTAGTAGACGAGGCTTTTGAATCAAGTCTCGAGGATAACGACAACTCATCGGAAATGGCACAAGAAATAGGCCGTCTTAATGATCTAATCGAAGATCTAACTAAAAGGTTGTCCGAAATGGAGGACAAATATCGGCTCGCATTGGACGAGTTGGATCAAATGAAGAAAGACAAGGAGAAGGATGATGACGATACCCTATCCCATGTCAGCTCACAAGGAGCAGATCCAGCTCTGATTGAGATATTAAAGGAATTAAAGGCGAGATCCGATCCGAAGACAAAAGCGCCGAAGTATCCGGAAATGCCAGTCTTCGATGGAGAGTATGCGTCAGCACATGATTGGCTGGACAACTATGAGTTGTTAGCGGAAGGTCGTGGATGGACTAAAGTGGATAAGTTTAAATACCTACCGAATTGTATGAAAGACTCGGGAATGGATTTTTATCGCACAGTCGTATTGGCGGATCCATTGCTTAAAACATGGGAGTTGTTTGAATATAATTTCCGGAAACATTATATGTTGGGACCGGGAGGAGTTGGCGACTTCACTCGACTCATGGGAGCCGAGCGGAAGAACGGTGAAACGCCGATAGCGTTCGCCGTAAGAGTCCAAAGATTAGCCACAGGTCTGAATCTACCGGACGAGGCACTGATTAAAACCATTAAAAAAGGTTTGAAAAGTGCACAGATCGCCACTCAATTGGATGGATTCACAACCATGGATCAAGTGAAGCATAAACTCATGGCAAGAGAGGAAACGGCGGATTTATATCAATCAGCCGAAAGACGAACCGCCGCCACAGCCGCTAGAAAGCCAGAAATCAAGGACGCGAAGACTATTAAGTCTACAACAGAACGGAAAGACTACAAGTGCTTCAATTGTGGTAAACCGGGTCACTTCTCACGGGATTGTCGTCTACCCAAACGAGTTGGGAGAGACAGCGGACCGAAGAAGTTCGACAAAAGATATCCTAAGAAGGAGAGCCCGAAGAAACCAAAGAATACTAGAGATCGTAAACAACCACAGCATCTGCGAGATAAATCTGATGTTGAGGAGAGTGACGATGAAGTCGAGGAAAAGACTAGCCGTCACAATAGAAATATGAAACCAAAGCTAATTGATGTCAATTGGGAAAATAGAGCGGATTTATCAAAAAGGATAATGTTTCCATCTAAGAAAAATGTGGATCTATTGAAAGGACTCGACTTATCTGATGTACCGATTGTTACGGTAGTGATCAACGGTGTGCCCTCGAAAGCATTGCTGGACACAGGCGGGTGTATCACTACAGTTCACTCGGATTTTGCCGGTTATTTGGGATTAGAGTTATATGAGTGGAAGCGTAAACCGTTAGAAGGCGCAGATGGACAACCCATCACACCCGACGGAGTAGCCAAAGTACGGATCGCCTTTTCAGGTCGATCGCTAGAAATGGTTGTCGCGGTGGCCGAAAATGGATATCCACCGATCATATTGGGAGACGACTTCATCAAATCGATGGGGATCGCGATAATTGCCGGCTTAAGGATAATTGATTTCCAGGAGAATGTTTGTTCGGAACAATACATTCGTGAAAACTCGGGAAATATTAACAATCCGTACCAATACGTAAAAGCAAACAAAGAAGAGGTACGAATGTTAGCGAAAGTCAGGTCTAATGAAGTCAAGTGTTGGCCATTCTATAAGTCTGCGAAGTCATGGACTCCAGTTGATGGTCAACTCAATAGAGATCCATTAGGTCCATATTATGAGTCATTATTATTCGCCGAACGAAAAGTCAAATCCGGGAAAATGATGACAATTGGAAAGTCTGGCCATAGAGTTGCCAAACTAACAGTACCGAACGTGTCGGGACACGCATATACAACCCGAACGCAATGGTTAGAGGCGAGATCGGAAACAACAGTCCAGTGTAAAATAGTATCCCTTGAAAAGGACTACTGTTTGGTAGAAACCAACAGTAAAGTCAGTAAACAAGGACTGGATGTTGGACTGGGAATACTGAAACCAAAGTCGGCAAAGTGTCGACTAATTGTTATTAATGCTACGGAAGACCGGGTGAAGTTAGTGGCCAACACACCAGTGGCCGTAATCAAACCGGTAAACCAAGATTCCCAGATTATTAAGTGGACGCCTAACCTCAAAGCCAGTCGGGAAAGGAAGACAACAACTCGAGTACATCAGTCTATGACAGATGAGGAAAGAGTTGAGTTCGTGAAAAGCTTCGACATCGGGGAACAGTTAACAGATAAACAAAGGTCAGTGTTAGAGGATCTATTGTGCACCTATAGAGACAGGTTCGCCACTGGATCCGATGAATTAGGCCGTTTGACAACATTAGAGTACCGAATTGACGTCGGGGACGCAAAACCGGTAATACAGCAGCCGTACCGAACATCGGACACCGAGAAGAAGGTGATCTCAGAGATGTTGGACGACATGTTGAAACGGGGGATCATTAGTCCCAGTAACTCGGCCTGGAGTTCACCGATAGTATTGGTGGACAAGAAAGATAAATCGATACGACTTTGTGTTAACTATAAAAAGGTAAATAAGTTGATCCGACGGGACAACTACCCGATGCCGTTACTTGAAGACTTTATGACATGTTTGTCGGGGTCGAAAATATTCTCAACAATGGACTGCGCAAGTTTCTTTTGGCAGATCCCGTTGTCACCGGACACACGGGAAGTTACAAGTTTCACGACATTCAGAGGATTATACCAATTCAATTACTTACCTTTTGGGTTGCATCTGAGTCCTGCTGTCTGCTCGAGAGTAATGAATGAGATATTAGGACCCGTCAACAGACAACATTTGTTTTATTATATCGACGATATACTGTTGTATTCAACAGATTTTACAGAACATATCGACCGATTAAAAGACGCGTTCGAGAGAATGAGAGAATTCGACTTAAAGTTAAAGCCGACGAAGTGTCGAATGGCACAAAAGAAAGTTTCGTTTTTAGGACACATGGTGTCTGAAGAAGGTGTTCAACCAGACAGCGATCGAGTCAAAGACTGGTTAAACACAAGAAAACCCGAGAATATCAGTGAAGTCCGTGGTTTTCTGGGATACGTCGGATTCTTTAGACGGTTTATATTGAATTTTGCCGATAAAGCCGAACCGTTGACGAAACTTTTAAGGAAAGGTATCGAATGGGTATGGGATGAAAGTCAACAGCAGGCGTACGAAACGCTGAAGAGTTGTATCGCTGAAGAGCCGATATTAACTTTCTACGACCCGAAATACCCAATTAAATTAAGAAGTGATGCATCGTTGTTTGGGATTGCCGCACATCTACTCCAAGAAGAACCGGATGGCGACAAACTGATTGCTTGTGTTAGTAGGACTACCACCGATGTTGAGAGACGTGCCTATAGTGCGACAGAAAGGGAATGCCTGAGTATTGTCTACGCGTTAAAGAAATTACGCCACTATGTTCACGGCAGGCGTGTCCAGGTCTTCACAGACTGTCACGGCCTGTGTTTTCTATTGAAAGTTAAAGACCCGAACGGGCAGTTAAGCTACTGGAGCTTAACTTTACAATGTTATGATCTCGACATCAGATACAACAATGCTAAGAGTCATATCGACGCCGACTATATAAGTCGAAATACACCACCGGAATGTCCACTAAATGAACCGGAAGAAAACGGGGATGAGTTGATGGACACTAGGTTAAATGCTAAAGCACTTCATATGTATGGAAGGGCTGCTCCTGAATCAGATGATATCTTTGGCGATCTGACTCCGAAGAAGTTTAAAGACGCTCAAAGAAGAGATGCTAAATTGGCGATTAAGTTTGCTATACTCGAAGGCCGATATGAAGGCCGAAAACGGGACATCGATCACGTATACGACAACTATGTCATATACAAAGAGTTGATGTATCGAAAAGATATTACTAATGACAGCATAAATTATTTACTTTGTGTACCGGAAGAGTTGGTAAAGATGGTACTGACCAACGGTCATGAAATGGCATCTCATTTAGGACAGACAAAGACATATGAAAGGATAAAAGAGAAGTATTATTGGGACACAATGTATACCGATGTAGTGACACATGTAAGGTCGTGTCATAGTTGTCAGGTTCGTAAACTTGAAACAAAACCGACCCGAGGATATGTACTACCGATGCATGTGGCCAAACAGGCACATGAATCACTGTCTATGGATATTATTGGACCGATGCTCCGATCGACAGGCGGTCACCAATATTGCCTAACAGTGAACGATAGATTAACGAAATTTGCATTTATATTCCCTTTAATACAAGCAACAGACAAACAAGTGATCAGATGTATTGAGGACGGAGTGTTTCCGGTCTTCGGTAAATGTCGGGAGTTTATCACCGACAGAGGCACTTGTTTTCTAAGTCGAAGAATTACCGAATTCTACAATAGACACGGAATTCGTCACATAAGGACAACATCCTATTCGCCGAGTAGTAACGGACAGACGGAATGTTATAACAAAGTGGTTGGCGTGAGTCTGGCCATTCTGTCCGGTTTGAAACGCGATTGGCATCGATATGTGGGTCAAGTAATGTTGGCCTACAATACGGCAAAACATAAGACAACAGGATATACTCCGTATTACTTATGTTTTGGGAGACAAGCGATTGAAACTATTGATCTCAAGTCGGGATTAGAGAACTTGATCACCGAAAAGGAGACAATAGAGGACTCGATTGATCGACTAAACTTTGCCCGGAAAGTCGCGGCCGAAGCGATAAAGTCGTCACAGATGGACAATAAAATACGAGTCGACAAAAATCGAGTGGACTTTGAGTTCAAAAGGGATGACTTAGTGTTGGTTAGGAGACCACACTTAGACACTCAAAGATACAGTAAACTACTGGATCGATATGTAGGCCCGTATCGGGTGCTCAACCGAGTCGGACCAGTAAATTACATCATTGTTGAAACGGCCGAAGATATGCCACACTTTGATGTGATTCACGTTAACAAATTAAAGCCTTATTATGACAGAGAAGTGGTAGAGTCGACAAGACTTCCATATCCACTGAACAATGACCTCAATACTACCGATAGTATTGATATCGAAGACAACGATGAGACGGGAGTTAGTAACGACTCTCAGGTCGGAGTCACAGATAGTGTTGACACTATACCTGTGTTGAGACGGAGTCAGAGGGGGCGAAAACCACCCCAACGGCTCATATACCAATAAAAGACATTAGACTTGACGAGGACGTCAGTCGCAGTGGTGGGGAATGAAAGACAAACCGCTGGTTTTGCGGAATTATGGTTATAATATAAGTTTATGTTTTCTCCATATAGTCATATAATTAATTATTCAATTTGTAATATTGATATTTAGTATTATCAGTATAATATTTGTATTATAGTTGTTTCTCAACTATTAATTATATTTATATTAGATTTAGGTTCAAAACCTGAGTATAGATACATGTATTAGTATCCGGGTCTCTGTTTTGAACAGTAGTGTCGTTTTGTAAGCCGACTAAAACAGTCGCATAGTTATATGGTTGGTTAGCCGTAAATATAAGCCGTGTTTTACACGTGTTGGCTATAATGGCCTGTTGGCCTAATTATTAATATAATTAATACCGTATAATATCTACTATTAATTTTAATGTATATATAAATAGTTTAAGTTAATAAAACACATTAAAACCTATTGTTCGTGTGTATCATAAGTGGCCACCAATTGCTGGGCAATTGGTTGAGTCTAACTATCTGTTGTCCGGGACATCACCTACAAAGATAGGTGTGTGCAATCGTAGGACTCGCATAGCTCGCGACTGTCCACATCAGGTTATACCCATTGTAAGACCTGATTGCGGTTCAACTCCACCAACCGGCAGTCAGTGTGGATAGAGGCTCCGCGTAAGGCCGAAGTTCCGCAGCGACCCGAATCCCGTCTTACAATATTAAAAATAATATATTGTAATTAATGATAATATTATTTTGAGAAATATTTCAGTAAAAATTTTTTGATAATAAAAAATAATTGTTATTTTTTTGAAAAATAATTTATAATTACTTTTTTGTTTCAATTATTTAAGAGAATAAAACTATTACAACATATTGAAGGCTAACTAGTTTATAAAACAACATTTAATTATTATTAAATTATAATTATGTGTTATCGACTTAATTTTTCATCGATAAATACTAATAAGATTGACATTATTCAGCAATTTATTAGATAATAAGTTTTTAAAAAATTGTAAACTTATAATTTAAATCAATTTTTTAAAAATTAATCTATAATATTATATGATAATTTGTATTAATAATGATACTATAAAAGTTTATATCTTATCACAGCAGCTAATTATCAATAAAAATTATTTTTATTGACCTCAAAAATCGCTTAAACAACAATCAATTATTTCTTATCTGGCAATTTAATTGGATATCTAAATAAATTTTTTGAAATAATATTAAATACTTGTGAGAGACAATTACAATAAATAAAAATCTAGAAAATTGGTGTTTAAGAGACAAAAAAAAATAAGACAAACTTTATTTATATTATTTGATACAATTTGAGTAAATCGTTAACAACAAAAAAAACAAAACAAACCTAATTTAACTTTTAAAATAATACAATAACACACACACACACACACACACACACACACACACACACACACACACACACACACACACACACACACAGATACACACATATTGAAAGTTAGTTAAATGATATATCAATTGCAATTTATTGCACCGATTTTGTTGTTGTTATTATTATTATTACTAAAGATTGACTGACACACTATTGTCAAAATCAATCCATAAAACTATTTTGTTTTTTTTGTGTGTGTATATTGTGTGTTACTATTATATTGAGAGACACTCATAGTATCACATTATATACAATATATATATATATATAACTACAAAAAATAATATTATATAAAATTAACTTTAGCTTTAAATTACTTTTTATATATATATTTCTTCAAACAAAGTCATTCATTTGACTACAATTTCTCTATTGACTATAGTTTTAAAATAATAAAAAAAACTAATACTTTAGAAAAGCTCATAAAAATCTCTCTTTACTATTAATGAGTGTCTAATCTTTTAATTTAAAATAAGTGAGTCTACATTATAATACAAGTTAGAGTACAATATTACTGTATATAATAATATAAAATAAAGTAAAGTATATATTTTATATTATAAAATTTAAGGGGTAATAAAAATCTTGTATTCACAACAAAATGCATTGAAGATAAAACAAAATTTTTATGAATTCAATTATTCATTATTATTATTATTATTATATTATTATTACATAGAAATATATATCTAATTTTTATCTAAAACTCTGAATTAATGACACATAAAATTGTTGCTTAAAAATTATTTTAATATCTTTGGTATTTAATGTTGTTTATATTGTACCATAATATAAGTTAAATTAATAATAATACATATGATATAAATCTATTGTAGTGTACACTTGAAAACAGAAAATAATAATAATAATTATTATTATTACATTTATAACTACATATTACACAATAATGTGCACACCTTTTATGAATAGCTTTAATATAACAATAAATTTTATATTATGTCCCTATCATACAACAATATATTGATATTTATATTTCCAATAAAAATACAAATAATAATATAATAATAATAATATTATTATTTAGTAGTAGTAGTATTATTATTGTGAAATGTATCATAATAGTACATAATATCAAACTTATAATAATATTATTATTAATTTTCTTAATATTTATTATTATTATAATTTCAAGTCTCTCTTAATCTTAAGCAATGACTCTTGAGTTTGACATTTTGTTGACCACACATATGTTGACTTAATATTTCAATTTATTATTAGATGTAGTGCTATATAAATACTTGAAAAATATTGAAAATCTAACTTATAATGAATATAATAATATTTATTTTCATTAGCCGTCTTTTACTAACAAGTATTTTTGATATATAGTATTTGATGAGAGATATAACTTTGAAATATAGTAGTAGTAGTAGTAGTAGTAGTAGTAGATTGCGATAAATTGAAATATAAATAAGTTATATTAATATATAAATACTACAGTATATGTATAAATATCAGTACATATTTTCCATACAATTATTGGAAATATTTTATTCTTGACTAAACTGCAAAATTTTATTTATTTATTATAATAAATTGCGATCAAAAAAAGCATTGAGTTATATCAATATACTGTATATAAGTATATATATATATATAACGCAAACTTTTAATATTACTGACCGGAGAATTTTGCGGAAAAAATATTTTAGTTTAAAATATTTTTTCCCAATATATATATATATATATATTTGTTAAAATGAATTATATATGAATGAAATAACCGCGCAGTATATATTAAATATATCTATTTTATCAGTAGAAAAAAATTACTAAATATTTCCTAAAGTAATAAAATAGTTTTTGACATAAATTACCAACAAAAATATATATAATAATAATAATATTTATCCGGTTATGTGCTCATCTATATTGTAAAGTTTGTTTATTTTTTAGAGAAAAAAAAAGTTTTTTAGTAATTTATTTTATATAAAATTTTTAGAGTTGCGTGTTTTTGAACAAATTTTATCATTTTTGTTTGTGTAATTTTAATCAATTTTATTGATTAAATTATTATTATTATTACCATTGTATATATGAAAATAAAGTTAAAAACTAATTACAAAAATTTCTATTTGCTTTTCTCTCTCTCTCTCTCTCTCTCTCTCTCTCTCTCTCTCTCTCTCTCTCTCTCTCTCTTTCAAAATGATTGATATAAATTACACGACAATTACATAACTTATTTAAATCAATAAATCTTATGAGAATATCCAACAAAAATGTGTATAAAACATATATATATATATATATAGCATAATTAATTTATCTATAATTTGAGACCAAAAATTTAAATTTTAAAAGTTAAAGTTGCTGTCAGAATATTGTTTTTATTTATATTCTGTATAATAAATAGTCATATATACTAGTATTTTAGTTAAAGTAATAATAATGATAATTAGCAAATTATTTACAATTTTTAGTTGAATAGTAAACAAAAATGTTAAATAAATTTTATAAACAAATTGATTTTTTTGAAAAATTAAATCCAATTAAAATTGAGTAAACTTTTCGTCTAACAAATCGGCGGTCATATACAGTATTGTATACACATTATAAAAAAATTTATTAAATTTCCTAAACTTTTATAATAGCAAATATAATATACTGTAATAAAGTAAACCGTATTGTATTAGCAAATTTAAAGGTAATACTACTGTACTACATATAATAAACCTATTGGTAAGCCAATTATGACAAATATTTACAATAAAATGTATTATTTATTTTTATTATCTATTTATAGAGAGAGAGATATATAAAAATTTCAAATGAATTCCTATAAAACTTGCTTAACAAATATCCTGTCTGTTTAATGTCAGTAAAATTTTATTTATTATTGTTAGTATAAGTATTATTTATTTTTTTTATTTTTATAATCATTTCAACATTTTGCACAATATTAGTCATCGTAATTTCAGTCAATATATCAAATATATTCAATATATAATTTACAAGTAATTGTATTCTTTATACACTCTATATATATAAAATAATATAATGTGTGCACAAAAACATACACAAAACGCTGTCTAATGTTTGTTTAAAATTCAACTCATCTGACGCAGGCTTTAATTTTTATTTTAATGAAATTTTTATATTCATCAAAATCTTATAAATATTCATATTTACAAACAAATTGGTATAATTTTAAATATATTTATACCAATTAGTGAGTGAGTGTGTGTGTGTGTGTGTGTGAGAGAGAGAGAGAGAGAGAGAGAGAGCATTAAGTGTTTTCTATGAAATCATATATATTTTTGTCGATAAATTGCATGAATATTTGAGTGGTTTTGTATTTCATCTGTAACTGACTATCATTATATACGACTACTGTTTAACTCATTTAATCAATGATTATAATATTATAAATAGAAAATTTTAACAAAAATAAAAATAAAATGTTTTCTGCATTTAATGTTCGCCTATTAAATCAAAGGCTTAATAATGATAAGGAAAAGGAGTGATTTTAGGAAAGTCAGTGATCCTGACATCCAAAGTGTATGGCAAGTAAAGGGGGAATTGTAGACCATTGGAAATATATATATAATTTATATATATATATATATAGATAAGTAAAGTATTATATAATATATATAACATGTATACTGTATATATAAACTTAAATTTGTGTCTAACATTTGCTTTCATTTATTATATTGTAGAGAGTATTACCTAAAAGTCAAATCGCCTGAGAATTAGATCATATATTTTAACGGATTTTTTTCTTTAACTATTTTCATGTCTTGAATATTATGTCTGATTAAAATCAATGTCTAGTTTTTTTCTCTCTCTCTTTCTGCCACTAATAGACTATTAGCAACTGTTTTTGCACTGTAATGAGTGCTGAACATCCATGTAATATATATTTAAAAAACTAAAATAAATGTTGGTCTCATTTTTCAAATATACAGCTATAATATTAATGTCTTATTAAAAAAATATAGTTATATTTTAATAACTGGATAATTATGAGTAATAATGCATTTGTTATGTTATAGTGTTATTTAACTTGTAATTTAATGTGTTTCCATAATGATATATATAAATATATTTTTATATATGATATGATACTTATAAGTTATACAGTATAACATATCATATAATAATATATTATCCATTATATGAATTTGTCATTAAATACATAAGTAATAAATTAAAAATATAAGTAATCAAATATTATATATATATATATACCGGTATATATAGTAATAGATAGATGTAATAGTATTATTATATGAGTTATATATACAATATTTAATATATATATATACTATACCCCAGTCAATGAACAGACAAGATATGCGATGCCAATGGATAGGGAATCACTGCCTAATGATTTACGGTTTGGATCCAGTGTTGCAAATATGGTGAACACAACTAGAAATGTCAGCACAAACTCTACGCCAAATATCTGCCATGAGTTTAGCTGGTCGTGCGCTACTGAAATGCCCAGTGGACCTATACCTTGATGGCCAGTCACCGATACACTGCAATTACAAACAACAAAAATATAAGACAAACAAATAATAATAATAATAACAATCAAATAAATATATTGTATATATATAATACTGAATAAAAGTAAGAGATAGACCATTAATAATTAGTGACAGCAATGAGGCGTTCAATTCAAAAGATTATTTACAACAACAACAAAGTCTATGACTAAAGATTCTGTATATATATACTGTATATATACAGAGGGATGACTGCAAATGATTTATTAGTCAAACGACTATTAAAAGTGTTGGTATTATTGTCGTTGTTGTTGTTGTTGTTGTGCTCTCAAGATTATTAGCGGAGCATTTAGTTGCATAAAAAAAATTATTTGGGTTTAATGTCTGTTACTTTTATGTCCTCCTATTTCACACCATCTGCTCAGCAATTATTTTAATTAAATATATATATATTTATATATAATTTGCATATTAAATCAGATAGAAATTCACATTATAACCAAAATATTGGTTAGAAAAAAATATATAATACACAAACAATACAACAGTAATGTACATAAAATTTTCACATTAATAATATTGATTACCAATTAGGCAATTAGTTAATTATTGTGCAAATTAAGTCATAAATAATTGAAAATCTGAAAATAATTACTGAATTATACTGATATTTTCAAAGGACACAAATACCCACCAAAAAACACATTATATATCAGTATAACTATTAAAAATTGTTTTATGAATTTAAAATAATTTATGTAATATTTTCTAAGATACTGGAGTTCCGGTTATTTTTTTAAAAAAGACAAAAGAAAATGTAAATTTATTTAAAATAATTTATACATTTTATATAATTTTTTTTTTGAAAAATTATATTTGTTTTCGAAGTTTAAAATTAAAATGAATTAATGGTTTTTGCCAGAAAAAGATCGTATGTCTGTATTGTTCACATTAAACAAAATAATACTAAAAATAAAACTTAAAACTAAAACAAAATTTTTTTTTAATTAATTATATTCTGGGATTACATTAGTAGTGTAATTTTTATTTTTAACAAAAAAAGAGTATAATAAAAAATGTTTTTGTATGTAATTTATTTTTATGACTCAAAAGAGTAGTCCTTTTGTTTTTTATTATTATATTAGATATTATTATTATTATCGGGAATTATGTGATTATTTGTTGGGCTGAATATAATACATAAATATAAAGAATTTCATACATAAAAATAGTATATAAAGATATTGTTTAATAATATATTATTAATTTAAAAGCTCCTCCAAAAAAATGCAGAGGAGGTCTAAATCATGAAATGGTATGAATGAGTGGCAATACAGCATAAAAATGTTTAAGTTATATAAAGCTATAGAGACAGTGATGATCCAACACTTACATCACTGTTATCACTAATGATAGCATACCATTGAAGATATTATTATTATTATACCAAACCATGAACCAAAAAGGCATTCATACTGCTTATGTGTATATGTATGTATGTATGTGTGTGTGTGTGTGTGTGTGTGTGTGTGTGTGTGCCTCACCCACACCTATAATTTATGAGTGTTGTGTGTGTGCTCTCATAAAACATATTAATACTGAAATGATGAGCATCGGATCGGTATTGTAGCAAAACATTTACAGTAAAGTACTAACACACAAATCAACTGTCCCTTTCATCACACATGTATTGAGGCGTTTTCCACGAAAAAAATATTAAAAAAAACTAAAATAATAATAATAGATAAGCAAAACATCACAACATCTCTAATATATAATACTATTTTTTTTGGAGAAAATGAGTAAAGAAAAGCCTCTATTTTTTCTGTTCCCATTCACTCTCTCTTTCATTTTCTTTATATAAGTTATATATACTATTATTTTTTGGTTGAAATCTTTCAATGCTTTATTTGATGCAATGATGAGATGCATTGTTGTTGGTGTTGGTGTTGATGACCATTACCTTAATCATTGAACACCAGCTTTTCAGATGCCTTTCTCCTCATCCAAAAAAATATCTATACATTAAACAAGTTATCGCTTTCAATATATATATAATATAAGATATATTGTTTGATGCCTATAGTCTCTCACTCTTGAAAATAACAAAAAATACTATTATTTACCACAAAATATCCCCACATTTAATGCCATAACATTATATAATAACATTTGGCAATTCACTCAATTTGTCAAACATTTGTTTAACCTATCATCTAATGTAAAGACAATTTAAAAAACACATTTCTATAATATCTTATATAATAAATACTTTCTGACAAATCCTTATAAAATCTTTTTCTCTCTCTCTCTCTCTCTCTCTCTCTCTCTCTCTCTCACACACACACACTCACAAAAAATACACTCACTCTCTAGACTTGAATTAAGACTCTCTGTTAATAGTTAGTACTCTTATAGTTTAAATGTATTTTTGTATTTCTTTTTTTCCCAGACATGAAAACTGATTTAATGAAACAAAATTTGAGACAACAACAAAACACACACTCACTAACTCACACACACACACACACAATGTTTGGTGATATAATTGAAAGAAAGCACCTGCACTTACATTATCATAAATATAACTTTCCTGACGTTTGTCTAAACTAAATGCCAAACGAAATACTATCTAATAGTTGTATAGCTTCTGTATGTATGTATATGTCTGTCTCTCGATGTGTTTCCACATTTATATTTGCATTTTATAACATTTGTATATTAAATTAGTTTGAATTTTTAGCAGTTGTAGTAGTAGTAAACACAATGTGTTGCTGTATATATATGTGTGTATATATCAAATATACATATATATTTATATATGATAAAATATAAGATTTAATTTGATATTTTAATTATTTTGTATTCAACATTTATAATCAGTGTACAATCTCAAAATGCTGCATAATAAATATATTTTATTATTTAATTTCTCTCTCTCTCTCTCTCTCTCTCTCTCACTCACTCACTCACTCACTTTCAATTCCAGTAAATATATATATATAAATATATAATTAAACAAATAGTAAAAATAACATACAATTATCATAACTATAATATTATACTGTATACATCATCTAATATATTAAATGATAGGGAGAGAGAAAAAAAGTAAGAAAATAAATAGTAGGAAAAAAGTTTTGCCGGGATTTTTGTTTTGAAAAAGACTATATTTATTGCAAAGTATCGGTAGTTTAGGGCATCAGTTTAATTGCAGTCAATGTCTGAATCAATACGTGCTTTACAGACAAAACACATCATTTTGTATGATCTGATACTACAGTATAATTTATATAATATATATGAGATATATATATATATATATATATAAATCCTAATGTTTATCTCCTAGTATTACCTACAGAAGCTCTGAAAAATAAAAATATTTTATCATTTGTTTTTTTAATACTTATTTTTTCTATTGGCTCTACATATTGTGTATAATTTATATGGCATTTATATATACATGTATATTATATATGTATATATACAGTAGAAAGAAAAAATTGTTAAACTATTATATATATATATATAAATTCAATAAATGAAGAGCACTTTTAGGGCATAACTCTTTAGGCTTTCTTTTTATATTTAATTTTATATTTTCATTTCCAAAACCCTAATGTTCTTAATATTAAAAGTTTCAACAAAAATATTTTAATCTATATATTATATGTATATATATAAATATATTGACTTTTTAATATATATATATATATATATATATATGACTATAAATAGAGTACCTCTTAGGAGACATAAATACAGTGAATTTTTATACTGTATATACCTTTTTATTATATGTCAAAAATGCTTTTGCATTTCTATTGCATTAAACTATTTTTGATGAAATAAGAGTAAATATTGCATTAATTTTTTTTTATATATAATATTGTTGTTTTGAATCCAATCATTTGAGGCATAAGTACATTACATTACCAGTTAGTTAGTTATATAAGGACTCAATCCTTCATTTCAGTCATTCATTTAGTCATTCATTCATTCATTCATTCATTTGCATCGATTGTGACTCAAGGGTTTGTCATAAAGTTTTTAAAATGTTATTAAGTTTTTTTTTGTTTTGTTTTATATATGTGTGTGTTTTGTTTGGTGTCTATGTCTGTCTCAATGGGAATTAACTCTCATTTTTCTTTTTAAAAAGAGTTTCGCTTAAAATGGCAACTAATTAATGATATAATAGTCGTCGTCGACTCGTATGTTAAGTACAATACATGTCTCTAACACACATACTATCTCTCTCTCCTCTCTCTCTCTCTGTAATGTCATATATGAGAGGAAAAATTTTTTGAAATGAAAATTAAAAAGATTATTTATCCTAATTTTTGATCAGTTCAGTAAATTTAATAATAATGATAAACTTATTTACTGATAATAATTAATATATTGTGATCCGATAACACTGGGTTGACAGCCACTCAACTATACTAATAATAATAATAACGGTACCAAAAATTTATTAAGCTATTCATTCATATACTGTATACTAAAATATTCATAAACTCTTCAACTTTTGTTTATATTGAATATTAACAGTATATTATAATAATTTAATTATAAAAATATTATGGAAAACTTGTGTATCAAACAAGTATTTAATAACAAAATAATTTTTAAACAAAAATCTATTTCTTTACACTTCAGTTAATTATAGAGACCTTTACTATTATATACAGAGTATGAATAAAAATAGAGTTTAAATAATAATATGATATACTTTTATATACTGTATTTAGACAATAAGTGAACGCATGATTTAATTTTGTTTATTAAAATAACTTAAATATAGATTATATATACACTGTTTGGTTAAATACTTTTGAAATAAATAATTTTAAACAAACTGTCTGTCGGTACCAAAAAATCGATTATAAAATTTTTTAATGAGTTATAATAATAATAATAAAACTTTTAATTCAGTTTTGACAACAAAATTTTAATTTAGTTTACGATCAACGATACTATTGTTGCGCTTATTATACCTAAAAGTTTATAACACATAGACTATAATTTTTTTTTCACTAAAAGTTATATTTTCAAATATATTTATTTTTATTTCTAAAAGTTTATTGTAAAGAAAATTTGAAATATTTGATTATTGCTCGCATGGGGTCACACAATATATTGAATGTATACTTTATATATACAGTATGGGATGGTATGGGTCTCACAATGTGGTTAAGGTTTGGTGAGGACAGGTCAGCAGTTTCTCAAAAGTAAAATTTTGTTATTGAATTTTTACGTATTGTTGCATTGAAAGGGGAGACCCTGGCCTCGTATCTATACAATATAAATTATTTATATATATATAAATAGTGGCTATATATATGTGTGTATTTTATGCGTTTTTCAATAATACATTATATTGTTCACTGTGTGTGTGTGTGTGAGAGAGAGAGAGAGAGAGAGAGAGAGACCTGGGATAATAGGGAGAGTGTGAGAATAGAGCCTTAAAATTGTGATTTTCATTTTTATGGCCTAACATTTCAGTAGCCATATGTGACTCTCTCTCTCTCTCTCTCTCTCTCTCTCTCTCTCTCTCTCTCTCTCTCTCTCTCCCTAACAATCCCTACGGAATGCCCTTTTTGAAGAGTACTTTAATCGATTGGGTTTATGTTAACTATTATTCAATCGACTAATAATATTGTATTATAAATTATAAATAATATTGCATTTGTTTCACTCAATACATAGAGTGTATGATATCATATATATATTCATATTTCAATTGAGCACCACTTTGTCCCAATAGGTTTATATATTATATATAGAATAATATTTCTATGGGAAACAAATCAATTGTAAATATGACTTTTGTTTGGGAAATATTATGTTTTAAAAGTTTCCTCTCTTTTCTATATATATACAGTATATATCTATCCATACACTTGTCTATAAAAAGCAACAACTGTTATATAATTAAATTATTATTATTCAGTGGTCTCTCTCTCTCTCTCTCTCTCTCTCTCTCTCTCTCTCTCTCTCTCTCTCTCTCTCTCTCTCTCTCTCTCTCTCTCTAAACATATAAAAACCTGTCGTTCAGTGATAGGCAAAAAAATTTTAGGCTTTTATTAGCACAAAAAAATAACACTCATAGTGGCTATAATCGGGACACAAAACAAAATAGTACTCAAAGTAGTGGATAAAAATAGAGTAGATTTTATTAGATTTTATCAATAAATAGAGAGACAGAGAGACACATAAAAACTAAAATAAATAAAAAGCGATTTGGATATTAACAACAAAAAAACTAAAACACACAATGAGTATCAGTTTATTATTATTATTATTATTTAGTTAAGTCTTCATTCATTACAAACCAGATTATATGTATTGACATTATCATTGAATCTCTCAATCTGTATGTGTGTGTCGTTGCACTTGTATTTTTCAGAGACACATAAGTTTTAGACATAGAAGAAATTGATATCAATAACAACAACAACAACAAAAACATAGATTATCAACAACAACGACAATATCAATGAGTTGACAAAACAATGAGAGGGGAAACAGTTAGGTTTGCAAAATCGTGCCATACATTCATTCATTCATTGATTAATTTAATCAATTATTTTTCATGCAATTCTCTCTCTCTCTCTCTCTCTCTCTCTCTCTCTCTCTCTCTCTCTCTCTCTAACTATTAAACAGGAAAAAAGTGTTAAACACAGCAACACTTGAAATGTGTAAATGCATTGGACTGTCAACTAAAATCTCAAAGCAATTGCCAAAATAAAAGTGTATTACTATTACATACTATTACTATTTATACTACACAAACACACACACAGTGGTAGTCATTCACTACTACTTTAATAAATTAGAAAAAACTACTTTGCATTGCATTTTTATGGTGCGATTTTTATGAACTTATTTGCAATAAAAATGAATAACAAATATACTGAATATTTATTGAATAACAAATACACCGAAAACAAGTATACATTTAATACACTGTAATACATAATATAAGGAATTAAAGCTTTTCTGTCGGAAAAAAAATGTTTCAAAAATTTAAATCAGTTTAAAAGCTTCAATGGTTGATAATAAAAATAAAAATTGCTAAATATTTATTTTGTTATACATTTTATTATTGTAGTTGTTGGAGACTATCTCACACATACATACATAAGTACACATAAACATAGAAGCATTGAATACAATAAACTTTATATTTTATATTTTTTTGAAGTATTTTTGGGTATTTATTTATTTATTTTAGTGTTCAACAACAGCAACAACAAAAAAATATTGGCGCAAAAAAATATATTATAGTAAAAAGATTGTTATGTCAGAGCAAACATTTGATGAGAGATTGAATGCTTTATATATATATGTAAAAGTATATAAGATATATATATATATATATATATATATATATGTTTAAGAAAGAGATGTTTGGTGTGTATGAGAGAGAGAGAGAGAGAGAGAGAGAGAGAGAGAGAGAGAGAGAGAGAGAGAGAGAGAGAGAGAGAGAGAATGTATACCTCCTGTTGTGTGAACCTAAGCTTATGGAGCTTTTAAAAACTTAGTCTGCTTTTCATGTAATATAAGCAACAACAGAAAAATCCTCCTAAAAATTTTTTTTCTCATACTTTTTCACATTTTGTTAGAAATTTTAGTGAATAAGAAAAAACCAAACGACAAACCATCACTAATAAGGAGTCGACGACAACGACTAAACTAAAAATCGACACAAAACTACAAAACTATTTGACAGAAAAAGCTAAAAAAAAACTCTGAAAGTCTGAACTCCCGTATTATTATTGTTTAGTTAATAGCGAGTATCAGGTTATACACCGACTACTACTATACGTATGGTTTATCAATATATTTGTTATTTGTGTGTTGACTTGTCATCCAATATATAAAATTTTTGTTATATATACTGTATATTAAGTGTGTCTGAAAATGTCTTGAAACTCATGTAAATTGAGTTAAAATGTCATCCAATTTATACGTTTTATTTATTTTTTGCATAAGTTTATCATTTGAAACATGTTTTTGTTGTTGTTGTTGCTCTTCAGTGACACTAAAATATATTTCATATAATATTTATTTATCAAATATGATATTAAAGGGAATTTCTTTTCCGATAAAAAGATAATTTTAATATACATGTTGTAGTGTATATAAGATATTGGATACACAAATGGTTAGCACTGGTATATCTGGTGCAACCAAATCATATAAGGCATCCCTTTGAGGCAATTTAGTTGTGTATATTGATTGATTTCATCCCTCAAAAAAGTGAATGACATAAAAATACACACATACAGTACATATACACATATACTGTACATACATAGCATCACTACTAGTCTTTTATAGCAATACATCACTTAATATACAACTACTATATATCATATATTGACTTTTCTATTAAATAATGTCTGTCCCTATCAGTCATTATCATGTAAAACACAAGTAATTGGATCACAGCTTTTGAGCAAATAATTGCCAAAATTTATATATATATATATACCGTATATCTTATCTCTCATTTAATTGCTTAACCGTTATTAAACAACATATATACACACAATAGAGACCTTAATATTGATTTACAATGAAGTAATTAAATTTATGTTAAACTAAATTTGCATCAATTATTTTGATCGTCAAATTCAATGCATAAACAATGACTTTTTGTTTTGTTTGTCATTTGTATTATTATTATTATATTTTTAAAAAATGTTATTTTATTATACTTGTAGTTAAGTTATGTTATGTATAAAATTTAGTTTCTATTGTTTTATATGTTAGCAATTGAATAATAGATGCATTAAAATGAATAATGATATGCAACTCTCTCTCTCTCTCTCTTTCTCTCTCTCTCTCTCCCTCTCTCTTTCTCTCTCAGCCTCTGTCTGACCCAAAAAACTATGGCTCAAAAGTATTGTAGAAAAGATAACACACAAAAAAATAATAAAAGACAATTTCGGTATACATTTCGGGTGAAAATCCTAAAACCAAATATAAGTCAAACAAAAAATTGATTCCTAAGCCACACACACACACACACACACATACACACACATAACTGAGTCATAAATAAATAAATATAAAAAATAAAGACTAAAAGCAAATGAAATATAGTGTGAAAATATCTCTGCAAATCTCAGCAAATGAACTATTTTTTATTATATTTAACAGACAATAAAAATTTTAGACACATTTTTCACTTATTTTTCTCTCTGTCTTTCTTTTACTCTTCAAAAAACTCAAGTATTTATAATATATATATGTTTTTCCCTTTCATTTTCATTCATTGAGTGATTGTCTTTAAGTAAGCATTAAAGCAAATAATATATTAAATATATTAAAGAAAATAAATTGCATTTTTTGTGGAGCATAGAAAAATTTGAATTATATTTCATCAGTGAGCTGTCTAAATGGCACAGTTATGTTGACAACAATTGTAGGCCAGCATTATTAAAGTCAAGTCGGAGGACATTATAATAATTGAGTGAACATTAGCCTAAACTTCACTTATTCTTTGCCTATCAAAAGTCATTGCAAGTCATTGTTGGTAATAATAGTGAAGGAAAGTAATGGTTGGAAAACGATTCACTCGTTTTATTACATGAGATGTGCCTTTTGATGGCACAAATGTGACGGTGAATGGCTTAGACTTATATAAAATTATATAATAAGTCAGAAAGTTATTTATTGTTATTAAAAAATAAATGAAAATAAGTACAAAAAAATCTAATTTCTTACCCATAGAGTAGTGCCGCGCCGGCAATGGATCCGCCGCACTGTGCAATCACATACAGGAGTGTCCTCAGAGGGGTTATCTTAGAGGTGACAAACAGTGCACAAGTGACGGCTGGATTGACGTGAGCACCGCTGATATGTCCAAAACACTGCGAAAGTGTTGCCATTGCACAGCCACTGGTCAACGACATGATTAGCCAATTGGGCTGATAGGCTAAATGAGAGCCCGTCCATGATATATGTGTAGCACAGAGTAAGAACACATAGAAAAACGATGACAAACACTCGGCAATGATAGCCCTCCAGAATTCAAGTGTCCGCACTTCGTCGGTCATCTGTCGGCGACGATTGGCCTTAATTCGGGTCGTGTCCAGCCGTGACATTAGATGCAGAAATATCTGTTCATTGGACAGTGAGCCCAGCTTTGGTGGTGTCATTATTGTCGGTAAATCGGTTGGGATGACTGACTGACTCTCGCCAAACAAATATTATTAATTGATAGGATATACCAAAACACTAACAGCTATTTGTTATATCTTTGTAACCAAAGCTGCTGCTGATGATCAATGCCTAAAGGATTTACCCAATGATTATCGTTTTGAGTCCATATATATATATAAAAGCGTTATATATTAGTAGTAGAGATATAATATATCGCTGAACCAATTGATTTAACGCCAATACGTGAGCCACACATAAAACTATTTGAAAGGTTTTAAGGGAAAAAAATGAGAAACAAAACAAAAAACTTGATATAAAAGTTTCTGCGATACGACTATTGAAAAAACACACTCAATTGATATCAACAAAAATAACTTTGTGTTTGTATTACTTGTTAGTCCCCATTTAAAAACTAAATTAAAAGTTTTGTCACTACTTTTTTTTATTATCTCTAGAAAAAATTACATTTATTATATTATCTCTTAAATATTTGTGTTTATATTAAATTTCATGTACATACTAAAAATATATTATAGTTTTAAACATTTAGTGCATTAATAATATTTTTGAAAATAATTTTCCCCATTATTTTAAATATTAATTTATTAATAACTTAATGCAAACTATTAATAATATAAAGATTGTAATTATATGTGTGCAGTATTTCCCGTCTCCTAATATAACGTGAGATCCTCTGTGGTAATACTAGCTATGGGGGACTGGATATACATTTTTTTTTACTGAGAATACTAGTTTCTAACCTTCCGGTGTGCAGTGCACTTGTATTTTGGGGGTATATATGTATAATATATATATTTGAGAGAAAGAGAGAGAGAGAGAGAGAGCGAGAGAGAGAGAGAGAGTGTGTGACAGAGAGAAAGAGTGAGTGAGTGAGTGAGTGAGTGAGTGAGTGAGTGAGTGAGTGAGTGAGTGAGTGAGTGAGTGAGTGAGTGAGTGAGTGAGTGAGTGAGTGAGTGAGTGAGTGAGTGTGAGAGAGTAAAATCAAAGGAAATATTAAGAGAGGAATGAGATGTAAGATCTGTGGGAATCAACTGTCGTCTCCAAAGGCACTGAAAGAGATTTTCGCCACAAAAAAAATCTTATGAAATAAAAACGTAAAGTAAATAAAATAAACTGTCAATTGTTTGTGACTTTAAGCTATTTTCTCTTTTTTTAAAAACCACTAAAAAGTACTGTTACGTCAAATTGGTGGTCAGTTTGATGAGACAATTGACTTTTATTGTATTGATATATTGTTTTTTAAAAGTATTGTACTATAACTTCAAAAGTCTATATATAGTACAAACAAATCGATATCAAATTTAAATTAAAAATTAATTTATGAGATATAAAAAAAATATTTATTTATTTTTAAATCTAGCGTTAATTAAGTAATTAATTAAATATTATTATAACATAAATTATTATACAGTAAATTAAGTAATTTTTTTTAACATTTCAGTAATAATAATAATTTTTTTAAATAGTAAAGTCTATGAAAAAAATTAATGAAATATTATATTTTGAATTAAAAAAACTTACATTTTTTCTCATATCTGGTGTATTGAATGAATCTTATATGAAGACTACTTTATATTCTGAACCATTGAATCAATTTTTCATAAAATAATAATAATAATAAAAGCTTTTATTTACGATGGGATTGAAAATATTTAACCAAATATTTTTTGAATCTTTTAGCAGTGAAAAAATATTACAGTAATTATTTGCTTCAAAAGATTGTCTTCAAAACATATACACACACGAGTCGTCTATCATTATATAAGTATTAAAAATAATTATTTTTTTTTACTTTCTCCTCAACAATAAGTATCTGACAATTCACTTACAGTGTAAATGATATACTGTTTTAATAAATTGTATGTATATTATACTATAATTGACCGGATATTATATCTGACAATTGTTTAGTAGTAGTGCACCGGTTATTATAGTTGCTGTGACATACAAGTTGTGTTTCAGTAAAAATACTATAATAAATACATATACAGTATATATATATATATCCTATTTTTGTGTAGTAAAAGTGTAGTTAATTAATATTAATTGACGGATCAATTGACAGATACAAACGGCTTTGAATAAAAATAACAACAATTGCAATGAAAGACCAAATTATTATTATTATTACCACAAGAATATTCTTTTGATTCACAGCAACAATAATATTACATATAATAAAAAAAAATTTAAGTCAAGTTGTGGTATAAGTTATACCGTATAAACTGGTGGTGCAGTCAACGCACCCACACATACATACAAACAGAACTACAGCAGGAATTGCCACTAATTTGTTAGTCGACAGACGTTTACACTCCAACACTCATAGCATTACTACTGTCGAAGACATTCATACAGTGAATGGTCTCACAGATATAGACGAGAGGAGAGCTCTGTTAAAGAGAGAGAGAGAGTGTGAGAGAGAGAGAGAGAGAGTCAGTCAAAGGCATAGCCAAACAGATACTAGTTTTTAAAGCTAACTCTTATCCATATATTATCTCAGACCTCATATATGAGGCGCCGTCTACTGAATCAGCCGTTCACTAAAACACATAAATCTCTCTCTATTTCTTTCTCTATATGCTTGGGATTAGTTTTTTTGGTTAAATATGATATATATTATATATTATCGATTAGACAATTACCTATTATACTGTATAATTTATGAACATCAAATCAGGCTTAAGCAAGTGAGTAGGGTAGGATATAGGCAATTTTTCACCTCCTGAGATCACGATTTTGTGATATACCCCCCCCCCATCACCAAACATGAGACTTAAAAATAAATAGAAACTGACCCACCTCCTAAGCTTTTAAAAATAAATTTTAATAATATGTTTTTTATCGGTTAATTTTAATTAAATTATTAAATAAAAATAATTTCAAAAAAGCTTCAATATCTCAAAAAATATAGTAGGTAGTTAAATTATATAAATGTCCAAAAATAAACTAGATACAATAAAATAATTAAATAAATGTTTTAGGATTTAACCTTGAATTGTTTAAATAATGTGCAAACTTAATGCAAAAATAAAAATTTTAAAATTCATTAAAAAATTAAATATCTAAATATTTGATAAATTACTCTATTTTATTAAATTCTATATTTAATCCAAAATAAATTATCTATTGAAATTAATTTTCAATTTATTATAAATTTTAAAACATTTACTAAAATACATTTTTCTATTTATAAATATTTTTATTATTAATACAGTTGTTTGTTTTGATACTATTTTTCATAATTTATTTGTCAAAATTTATTTTACATAATATCTAAAATTCTATATTAAATAGAAAATTGTTTTATACAGTATATTAAATATAAAATATATAGAGATTTAACTTTTATTAAAATTAAAACTATTTTGTTTTGTTATTTTGATTAAAAAGTATTTTATATTTATATGAATATTACTGTAACTAATTTTAATATAATTATAACATTTTTTCAGATAATTTAGAGTTTAATAGTTTTTTTTAAATACATTTCATTTTCATAAGATATTTAACAGTAAAGTGAAATCAATTGTCTTTTTATATAGTTTATCAAGCTAACTAATTTAAATTAATTGTTTTTGTTATACAATAATATGTAGTTTTTTTTTGCCATTTTGCAAATTAATTAAAATGTGTATAATATATATATAAGTGTGAGAAATAGGTGGGATGACTGTAAATTAAGGTCAACACCAAAATATGACCATAAATTGTGTGTTTTCTTTCACTTATTTTTAGGTTAGGTTTAGCCCTAATGTTTTGTTTTTCAAGGATAGCTAATATCGTATTATTTTGGCAGACATTTGATTGCCAGACAAACACACGTAATGTTTATTTCAGTGGAAAAATACATATTTTCTTATAAACTTATTTACTGTATTTTACTGAACATAAAAAGTTTTATAATGATATAACTGTTTTTGTGTTAAACAGTGTTACATTTAGCACCGGGACCTTAATATTTAGTACTATATAATTTCATCAATCATTATATGACCGCACAAATAGAGGCCTACTATAGATTTTACCTAAATTTTTAGACAATATAATAGTTTTCTGAGAATTGTAAAAATTTTAGAAAACATTTAGAAAATTGTTTTTTTTCTTTTATAAAACTATCAATTTATATATTTTAGAAATAATAATAATTGATTTTATTTTGTGATCATTTTTTACAGATAACAAGAGTTTAACAATTAATTGTTATTTTAAATGTCATAATACAAAACATCTATTAATATAACAAAAAACAAAATAAAAATTAATTTTAAATAGAAAATTTAATTCAATTTTAATTGATTACTTTTATTATTAACTATGGATTTGTTTTTTGTATCAAATGTTTAAACTATTACCAATGATATAATTGTTTTTAATTTTTATCTTAAATTGTAAGATAATTACGACAATAAAAAAATAATTTATTATACACAATTATTATAAAATTAAGCTAAAAATTAGTAATAAACAAAATTTATTGTTTTAGAAAATAATTTTTCCAATCTCTCAATCTTTTCTCATTTAGTTTTTTATTTCTATAACTTTATTAAATCTATAAATTTAGACATAAATTTAAAATTATAATTTAATTTGATTTTAGACATAAGTCAAATATCATTAATGTCATCAAAATTTTTTTAAAAAATTTGTCAAATTTAACGTCTTAATTGCATAACTATAGATTGTATCATATATTCAATAGATAGTTATGTATATAAAATAAATTTTTTAAAAATTGACATTTTTGTGCACATTTAACATTGCATGCAATTTACGTCTAATATCTATTATTTTTATTTGTAGATTTATAGATTTATCATTACTATTATATCAAAAATTTTTATTTCTATTTTCTGCAAATATATAATAAAAAAATAAACTTATTCAAATAATAAATATATGCTGTATATAATATAAATGAAAATTAAAATCAATACAATGATTAAAGTATTACTGATAAAACATTTTTTATTCAAATATTTGCTTCAAAAATCAATATATATTTAAATAAAAATAAATTTTCTGTTTATTTTTCAAAATAAAGTGTCAGATTCAGTCAAATATTTAGATTCATGATTAAAAGTTTGATAAACCTATTTATATTTAAACTATTATATTCATGTTTTTTGTTACAAAAAAAATAAAAGTTGTCTAAATTACACAAAATAGTAATAAACAAATAATCAAAAAACAATTTAAGCAGTTTTAGCAGTGTTTAGTTTAATTAACATTAAATATTTCTTATGTATACAATATATATAGTCTATACTTTATTATGTAATATATATTACAACTATTGACAAATGATTTAAATGATAGATTATACGATATAATAGTTTTGTCGATATACTGTATAAATAATATATATATATATATATGACATATGATATATACACTGTATATTATACAACATACAAACAAAAACACATATATATATAAGTTTAACAAATGATGTTAAGACAATTTTCTAAACCATTTAATGTTAAAATTTATAACTCAAAATACATACAGAGGAGGGGTTTTTCACTATAGTATAATGTTTGCTAAAAATGCATTAAGCAGTGAAAACAAATACAGATTATTTTTAACAAAAAAAATAAAATTAACAACAATTTAATTATGTTAATTATGTGAATATTTAATATTAAATTAACTATCTAATTTTGACATAATTATTACTTGAAACTATACAATGTTAACTGAATTTTTAAAAATTTTTCTATTAGAAATTTACTTAATATACAATAATATATAAATGACTTTAATACATATAAATTCAATATTTCTAATGGTTGAATGTTTTCACTGTACATATTTAAATCCTTAATATTAATAGTATTAAAGTATTAAGTTAATACTAACAAAAAAATAATTTTAATTAATGATTAATTTTTAAATAATAATATACAAAATTTAACAAAATTAAATTAATTAAATTAATACTAAGCAGTTAATTTAAATTATAAAACATTAATATGTTTATATTTAAATTATTTTCAATAATCTTATTTATAATCATTTAATTAAAAATGCCATATAATTAATTTTGTTATTTTTTAATGCATTATAAATTTTATAAAATTTCTATTAGAATTTAAAATTTGAGCATCTATATGAGCTAGCTCAAGTATTTAATTTAATTTAAATATTATAAAATCTCACTACAATTTTAATATTTTTTATATTTAGTATAATATACTTTTAATAATATAAATAGTATATATAACTTATATTTAAATTACAACAACACGTGTTTATTAGTGGACAACAAAAAATAATAAGATGATAATTTAATGTATATTATATTTTTTTTGTTAAAAACAATTTTATGTATTTTTTTATAAGAAAAACAAAATATTAAATGCATATAAGTTTTCATTTAAATAAAAAATATGTAAATACAGCATTTGTAAAACAACAAAATGATTGTTAAATACATTGTATTATATATTTTTAAAAAATTTATGCATTACTTTCACTAAAACACAATGTTTTATGATTTAGAAAAAAATATTTTATATGCAAATTATTATAAAATATGTGTTTTAAAAGCCAAAATAAAACTAACTTATAAAATACAATAGCAATAAAAAAATAAAGAGCCGGTGTTTTTTAAGACAATAAAAATTGTTTAAAATAGCAATAAAATTCAAATATTATTATATAGCTTAGTTTATTTTTTTACAAAAAAATCCTAGTTTAATTAATTCACATAAATATATATTTATATAAATATAAAGGTAATATAATGTAATTTTCACAAAAAACATATAAATGATATAATAATAAAAATATTATTTTAAAATCTAAAAATACCTAATAAATCAATTTAGACTTTTAAGAGATAAATATATACTATTATTATTGACTGTATTTGTTAAAATATTATTTTTTTTGAGATCAATTGTCTAACCAAATAACCCAGGTGTATTTTTTCCATTGAAAAATATAATTATTAACATTTTAAGCCATAGAGAGAAATAGTCCTACTTATATAATGGTATTTTTTATTTATGTGTAAAATTGTAGACAGGGATTGAAAAACGTGTAGCAGGGTAAACAAGGTTTCTATTATAGGAGGGGGGGTAGTACAGAGTGAGATAGCAAAAATCACATAAAAAATCTTAGTGTATTGAGTAAAATATAAATTTTTTTGTTGCATTTCAAAAAAATAGTTAAATTTCAAAATCCGAATAAATTTTTGTATGAGTTTCAGAAAATTTTTATGAAAAAATGAAAACAATTTTTAGGAAACAGATATTCCCAATAAATTGCCTCAAATTATTTACTTATAACTAAAATTTAAAGAATATTTAATAAAATAAAATTTATAACAAATAAAAAACAAATATATAATTTTAGATTTTATTATTTTAAAAACATATTTGAACATATAATTTATTTCTAACTTTTAAGTTACATATTTTAATGAAAATACTGATATATTTAAATCAATATAAACTTAATTTTAATACTAATACTTAATTGAAATAAGATATAATAATAATATAATAAAAATTATTAGCAATTGTGAGTAAATTAGAAATTTAAGGGATTAAGATTTTAAGGGGGGGGGTAAAATGCCTTTACTCCATACATCCATACCCATAATCTAAGGTGTGCATAACACTATGTATATATATTCAGGTATTTATATAATACTTTATGTATTGATAGACTACACAACCCCCTTAAATGGTCCGCTGCCAGTGCCAGGGAGAGAGAGAGAGAGAGAGAGAGAGAGAGAGAGAGAGAGAGAGAGAGAGAGGGATAGTACAGTAAGTGAGAGGACTACAGTATACTTGTTTATATGTATGAGAGATGAGCTCCGGTTTTAGGACCAACCCATACATAGCACACGGCTATATCCGAGAGAGAAATAGATAGAGAGAGTCAACGATTGTGCTGTTGTACTGTCAGTGCTGTATAAAGTGTTGTACGACTTGAAGTGCCAGTGATTTTTTTAAACAACAAGTGTAAGTGCTTTGTGTGTGTGTATGTGTTGTGTGCTATCATTAGGAAAGTTAGTTTTTCACAAAATACCGATTCTGTATACTTATGATCGCTGAAAAAGACTCAGTCAAGTATTCAACCGTAAGTCACGTTTGCCTCAAATAGTATTGATGAACAATAGTCAGGTAATTGTCTACTAAGTGTGTTATCGATATATATATTTATAGATATATTATATATATATATATATATGACTAATAAAATTTTTGTGTATATTTAATTTATATATGATATATAAGTTATAAATATATTTTTAACTCATAAATCGGTAAATATTTACACTCAATAATCTTTAAAATCTATTCACTATTAAAACATTAAATTGTTTACTATTGAAAGACATATATAGTTTGTTGTTATTGTTGTTCAAACATAGTTTTGAAAAATATATCCATTTATTTGATTCAAATATTCAATAGCATAAAATTTTTTAAACAATAGATTTTATACAATTAATATATTTTTTACTATTTCCATAAAGTTTTATACAAATGGTATATTACATTATATTACAATATAATATACCTATATTATTTTTGATTCAGTTAAAAAGCTAATTTAAATTAAACAACTAATAATTATATAACAATTGCTAGTAATAGTTATATAACAATTATTTTTAGTGAATTATAATTAAGAAAATAATAATAAAAATTAAGATGTTTCCTATTTAATAATTAAGTTTGCCAAGGTAATAGTTGAATATATAATTATGTTTATATGTAATTAATCTTTTAATAATAAATTTTATTATATAGTAGTATCAATTTTTTTTCAAGTATTTTTAAGATAGTAATTATTACAATAAGAAAAAAGTATACTGTATTTTATTCAAACATTGCATAATAATTATATGCATGTATTCATTTATGAAAATTATATAAAACTATTTTATTTTTTAATACAATTTTTTACATATATAAATTTATATATATATACATGTATACAGGTATATATATATATATATATATGCAAAATTAACTAGTTAGATTATTTAAGCAATTATGTAATTATTTAAATATAGTTTGTTGTTTATTACGATTTTGTTGTTGTTTAGCATTTTTACTTATATTTATATAAAAATTTATTTATATATATAACTTTATATATAAAAACTTACATTTGGTTGCCGCTATATATATATATATATAAAAGGGCCTTACATTAATCTCGGGCACGCGGTTTTTGCTATAATTATTAAACGAACTGAGATATATTAATTTTGTAAAAAGTGTATTAAAAAGTGATTTACGCGTGATATTATAAATTATTTAATTTTTAATTTTGATCACGTGATCATATTTATTCTTGGACGTTTGCAAACCACTATGTCATAACCTATACTATAAATGCTAGAATAGAATTTCAATAGTAAGTTTGTAAAGCTTAAACTGAAAATTTATGGGAAGAAAAAATTTTTAAAATTGGTCGAAGAATAAATTTTTATGGCTTTTCAAACTTGTGGAAAAACACATTATATAAAATCGTGGAAAATAAAATGACGTTATTTATGGACAGTAGACACTTATTAGATAGAGATATTAATACTATTGTTTATTCTGAAAACAATATTTTACTATGATAAATAATTTTTTAGATAATCAAATTTAATTAAAAATTGCATTATCGAAATATAATGTTGTGTTTTTTATTGTAATTTAATTATCTAAAAAAATATTTAACATAAAAAAAATTTGTTTTCAGAATAAGCAATAGTATTAATATCTCTATCTAATAAGTGTCTACTGTCCATAAATAACGTCATTTTATTTTCCACAATTTTATATAATGTGTTTTTCCACAAGTTTGAAAAGCCATAAAAAATTTATTCTTCGACCAATTTAAAAAAATTTTTCTTCCCATAAATTTTCAGTTTAAGCTTTACAAACTTACTATTGAAATTTTATTCTAGCATTTATAGTATAGGTTATGACATAGTGGTTTGCAAACGTCCAAGAATAAATATGATCACGTGATCAAAATTAAAAATTAAATAATTTATGATATCACGCGTAAATCACTTTTTAATACACTTTTTACAAAATTAATATATCTCAGTTCTTTTAAGAATTATAGCAAAAACCGCGTGCCCGAGATTAATGTAAGGCCCTTTTATATATTGTATATGACCTTCAATTACCTGTATTACAATATAACAACATTTATAATGCATTTCTCCTTAAAAAGACTGGTTGAGAGAGCACAGGGATTATTATTTTTTGGTGGTAGAGATAGTGTAAGTGAATGAGTGAGTGAGGGATGAGCAATGCATTGCATTTTTACAGCTCCAGTACGGCATACACTTTGACAATACCTGTGCTAACTGTGGTAAAGCATTACAATATAAATACTGTATATAACTTTATGATAACATTATTTTTTCTATACATATAAAAGTTTCTATCAATTTTTATTATATAAAAGATAACTTTTTGTGTGTGTAAATTTTCCTACAATTTCTATTGGATATTATGTTTTTAAAATGTTTTATATATTGTAAAAAATTTAATGTGTCTCAAAATAACTATAGTATTTAAATTTAATGTAATATAATTTATATTTCTCATATTTTTAATTAAGTTGTATTGAATGATATTTTTGAAATAATTTTATTTTATTGTTGAAATAATTAGATCAACAATGTATTAATTTTTAATCTTTTTGTTTGTTTGTTTGTTTAATTACCAGAGCTCTAACCAACTGTATTTGTGACTTTATAAATTGTTTAACAAATTATAAATTTAGTTAAATTTTTAGTTATAATTAAAAAAAATACATTCAGCAGCAGATATACCGAGCAAATGATGTAATGTCAAAGATCTATAAGAAATAACAACAAAAAAAACATCAATTGAATCAAACAATTGAGTTAAACAAGTGATAACTCCGATTTAGTTTTATGTGATAACTGTCCCTTCAATGTCCAAACTCGACGCCAAACATTACTTAACAAATGGCTTATCACGTGATACGTTCATCGATCGGTTTGGTCAGACCCGAGACCACGTATTTCTGGACACAAATCACACACAGGATAACATGAGACAGGTATGTCAATCATTCAATACTCTCTCTCTCTCTCTCTCTCTCTCTCTCTCACACACACACACATACTCTATCAGGACTACTCTCACACAAATTTTAGGTCCCGAAAAACACATACCTATTAATAGCCCGAAGCGCTAAATCCTAATATCAGACACCATTGCTTTGAGTGGATGTCTATTCCCATACATAATAATAGTACAGTCTATGTGTAAAAATCAATTAATAATAAGGTGTTTGTAATACACACTATAAGTAACTTATACAATATATACATATAAATTATACAGTACATTATATGATATAAATATATTTATATATATATATATATTAAATTTTATGAAAACTTCATTAAAAAACATTTGAATAAAAAATTAAATTTTATTTATATATGATATACTACAGTATTTAATTATTGTTTGCTGTGACGGTCATTACAAACATTATAATTACTATTTATTATTATTTTCACGATTTACTAAATAGTCTTATGTAATACTCATCATAAATTTAAAAATAAATAAATAATATTTGCAATGTTTATATGTTTTTTCTATTTAATAAATAAAAAAATACATACAGCAGTACATAATAAACTATTTTTTTAACAATAAATTAATAGACAATGATTTCAACTCAATAGTTAATATAATAAAATCAATGTTATACAAGATTCTCGATTTTATTGGAGGGGGGGGGGTAATTGAATTGAAGTGTTTAATTGAAATTAGTTATAAAGTTGATAAATAAAAATTAATTATCCATTACTTTGTAAAATTTTAGGGGGGGGGGTTGATTTTTTTTCGAAAATTTGGGATAGGTGTAAAATAAAATAAAAACTTGGTCTTAGGGGGGGGTAGGTAAAATGCATTTAAAATGTTTTTTCACTTTCTATTTAATAATGCTTTTAGTTTTAATAAGTGATAAAAACAAAATTGATTTTTTTGTAAACAAATATAATTATTTATTATTTACATTTTAATTCACGTTTACAAGAAATTATAAAAAATATATATTACATTGAGAAAAAAATTATTATCATTATTAATAATATTATCTATTCATATAATTTTTTTTCTTCAAAAATTTTGTTGTTGTATAAAATCTTTGTATAATATATAGTATATAAGTGTTTGTAAATACATTATATACGTTGTGATGAAGCAATTTGTAAAATAACCTCAATTTTGTTGTTTTATTATTAACAATAAAATGCGAGAGAAATTATTATCATCAGTAAATAAAAATTAAATAATAATAATTGTAAAAATTATTTGTGTTTATTATTATTATTATTATTATTTATGATATTTGAAGTGAGGAACTGAATATTGAAATTGAAATATAATAGTGAAATGGTATAATACGGGCTTATGTATGTATGTTTTTTGGTGGTAATTGTTTATTATTTAATAGACACACAACTTTTACATTTAATAAAACGGATAAATTAATTGTTTAGCAAAAAAAAATATATCTAATTTAATTACAAATGGTTGAATATTTTTTCACGTAAATCACAATAACAAAAAACTATTTTTTTTAACTATAAGGTATAAAAATTTTTTAGCATTAAATTGAGTATTTTGTGTATAATAGTAATCTTTATTTTATAAGTGTGTGAAAAAATTTAATGGTTTTAAATGTCAAGTGCCTTATGAGAGGTAAATGAATGAAACATTTTTAAATATATAAATGTTTTCCTTTAAAAAAAACTATAAATTAACATTTGTTGTGAACTATTATGATTATTATCAAAAAATAAACGACAATTATATAATTGCAATATTCATTCACAATAATGTAGCCAAATATATATATTTATTTATTTATTTATTTATTTATATATGATATAATTTAAAAATTAACAATAACATTATATTTTAGCGACAGTCCATGATTAAGTTATAATAGTTTTGTTATGTTTTCTTATTGCATAATAAATTTGAAGTTTTAATATATAATATTATGCACACATACTGTATATACTGGTATAATAATGTTTATCATTGTCAAGCTTTTTAATATTTATAACAGTAATCATTAATATGTATATACAGTTATTTATGTATACAATATATGACTATAAATGTTTTTTATTTCCTAATTTTCTAATGAATAGAAAATTATTTTTGATTTGTTTTATCCGAAACAAAATAAAATAATTATATTATTTTTTTATATAATATAAAACGCTTAAGAATTTAGCCTTCAATTCACATCTGATAAGTCATGCTTTAAGTATTTTATATGCAAATCATATACCAATTATATATATATTTTATGTTTATTTGTTTAAAATATAGTGAATCTTCTCATTTAAAAATAATAGCGATAATTATTTGTCATTTATAACTTATTTTGAGGTCGTTTAATATCTTTGTATTTCTCTTTTATTTATTTAAAAAACAAACAAAAATCAAAATTATTATTTTAAAACTATTGATTTATATATATATATATATAAATGAAAATTATATATTCAAATGATTAGTTTTGTATAATTTATGTTTAAATTAAAAAATAATATGCTATTAAATTAGAAAGCATTTTATATTGATTTAGTACTGTATTTAAAAATATCAAAAAATATATCTTATTTTCTTGTTGTTATTTAATAGCAATGTTGTTGGGCTTATGTTATTGTATGAAATGATTATCATTATTATTATTATTATTATTTACCCATTGTATAGACAGATAAGGCCTCGAGAGAGAGAGAGAGAGAGAGAGAGAGAGAGAGAGAGAGAAGTTATATGTGTTTTAAAAACAACAAAAATCTGTGGGTTGTCTTCTCAGGGGATGATTTCAAGTTTGTTGCCTTGAATTGTGTGATGAATATTCAAATCACTTAAAACATTTAGATCCCTAATCTCGACTTGAAATCAATAGGAAGTAATGTTTGACTATTTTTCTCTTTCAAACTTACACTCACTCTTAGTTTATTACTGAAGAGAGAGAGAGAGAGAGAGTATTAAAAATAAATATCAAATCTCTCAAACATTTAATCTGATGTTCAAATTATTGAGAGATTTTCAATATTGAGAATTTTGCATTGCTTTCTAATTTTATTTTTTAAGAAACATAAGTTTGATACCTGTATAGTGATATAAAAAGAAAAATAATAGCAAATAATTATAAGGGATTGTACTGTATTTATAATTATTTGCAATACAGGTAATAACAATTTGTATATTATTAAGCATTTCAAGCTTTTTTTCACGAGATATAATTAGAAACGGTTTCTATTACTAACTAATAAATTTTACTTTTTTATAGCTATTCAGGTTATATATATGCTGTAAAATATATAATATTATCATCATTTAGTGTTTTAACAAAAAATAAAATAAAATATTATTAACAGAGTTCAATGAAAATTATAAATACCAAAATATTTTAATGAATGTTTTTTTAAGTAAATGTATTTTACGTAAATAACACACACATAGTGTATAATATTATATAAAATACATTTAATTGAAATAAATTTTAAATAAAAAAAAGCTTCAAGCATTTTGTTTGTTGTTGTTGTGAACTTTAAGATTTATTGTTATACAAAAAATTATTATATAATATTAAATACTAAAGTGTTAAGTTTCATAATATATTAATTTAAATTAAATTAATATTAAAACTTCTCTTATTTAATTTTTTTGCTACAATTTATCTTAATTTCCAATAGCAAGTGATTCATAATTTATTTTTAAAAAAGTTTGTAAATCATTTTTGAAAATAATTATTATTAAATAATTTATTAATATGTTTTTATTACAAAATAAAAATATTAAACAATAGATAGGGTTATAAATGATGAAAATTTTGTAATATTTTCACTTAAAAATTAATAAATTCTACAATAAATAAACTTGATGATACACTAAACAACAAAATTATCTATTGTTATGTTGTATTATCATTGAAATATTTTATAATAATAATTTATGCGCTTAATTTTATATTTATATTGTATATAATATTCAATTCAATTTTTAAAATTCATTCAATCATTTAATATATGTACATATACTGTATATTTTAATCATATATACAGTATACGGTATTTATATGTTTATCAATTATTTTAAAGTTATTTTATTTATTGATTTATAAAACAAAATATTAAAAAGATAAATAATTTTAATTGATGCATAGTTATTGTCTTATCATATAAATATTAAAAAATTTAATTTTTTTAAAAACTTGATTTTTATTTTATTTGTTTTTTTTAAAAAAAAAGATATAACTTTTAATTTTAAAATTATTTATCCATATTATATGTACATATGCAGCATATACTGTATTAGTATACAGTACATTTATAAAAATAAAAATAAATAAATTCAAAATGCTGTAAAAATATACAATGAAATTGAAGTATCATTTATTATAAAATATCTGTGTGTTTATATTTCCTTTAAAATTAATTACAATAAATATTATACAATAATATTTATAATTAAAAAATTTATTTTTTATTAAAATTATAAGCAAATTATAATTGTATAATTTATATATAATAAAGTATTTAACAATTGTATTGTTTGTACCCAAAACAGGCCAATCGTTTATCACTGTCCTTTGCGACGGCAAACTTTCCCGAAGACTACTTGCCCTATACGGCCACTTATTCGCGAAATAATAATAATAATAAGGATCCGTATCTGGTTTGGGACAGTGGTTTCAATGTCGAATCGTCGACCAGCGATGGCCATCACCACTACCCTAACCAACACCACCATAATAACCCCCACCACACTCACACCCATACTGCCAGTATTGACAGCCATAGTCCGGCCAGTCTTAACCACTATCACATGCACTCGCAAAGTCATCTCTATCCGACCTGTTCCGGATCATCAGCTTCGTGGCCAACGACCTCCAAGAAACGCAAATGTTGTGGCGTGTCGTGCGGCTGCTGTTGGCTAACAATGCTGGCACTGGTCATCATATCGGCTCTGGCCACTATTGTCGGCTTTTCCATATATCTGGCAATGATTACAAACCTACATAAAAGTTCGCAATTTCTAGTAAACGGCAGTTTCAAAGTGGATTCGGGCGATAACTTTAACCAAAAGTTAATCAACACTTCATCGCTGGAGTTCATCAAAAAAGCCAACAAATATGAGACTATTGTAAGTGATTTTTTTGTTATTTAACTTTTTTTATATGTTTGTTAAATATTTTTTGATATCAACTCTTTAATAGTTTTCCCATCACTTTTCATGCTAATAATATTTTCTTAATCGATTGAATAGTTAGGTTATATTTATAACCAAAAAACTTTATTTATTATAGTGTGTGTGTGTATACTGTATAATAATAATATTGGTGTAGAATAATGTATAGATAGATAGATAGATAGATAGAGAGAGAGAGAGAGAGAGAGAGAGAGAGAGAGAGAGAGTAAAAAACGCTGAGAGAGAGATATTTATTGCTTAGAAATTTTTACTTTTTTGAAAAGTTTATGTTTCAACACAAAAAACCGTAAAATAAAAGTAACAATAATATGATAATAAAAAAAAAAAGTTTTTAGAAAAGTAGACAACGAAAAGGTCCAAAATTTATTTTTTTTTGTTATAAAATTTTTATTGTATTTCCAATACTTTTCTCTCACTCACTCACTCTCTTTCTCTCTCTATTTCTCACTTACTTTTAAAAGTCACACATGAATTGTTTTTGAAAGTAAATTGAACTTAAAAATACATACATATATATACAGTATATAAACCGATATGAATTTTTTATCAATAGATTATACATGATTTGTCTTTCAACTGTTTGGGCAATTGTTATGCCATTTAAAAAAATATCATGTGTTTGTTTGTTTGTATTATGCATTCAATATATGTATTCACGCATATGTTATTAGGAAATATGTGTTCACTAATAATGATGAATGATTTTCCAAAAAATTTGTGGTTCATTTTGTTTTGTTGTTGTTGTTGTTGTTTAATAGTAATCCTAGAAATATCTGTCCAAAAAAACATACACACAAACAAATACATACATAGTTTCAATAGCCATAGACCCAAACAAATTAAATATCAAGTGAAACAAGTTTTCAAAAAATCCGTGAAATCAGTATTTTCTTAATAGTTAATACTTTTATATATATATATATATATTTAAAAACACACCAACAGTATAGACACTACCATATAATATGTATTGTAATAAAATTAAGCAATAATTATATAAATTTCAATACAAAAATCGTGATTCCCTTCTCTCTCTCTCTTTCTATCATTTTTTTTATCTAAATCTTCTTTATTAGTGTTGTATTACTCAATAATATACAGTATATATTCAATATATTCTCTTTTTTCGGTTAGTTTTTTTTGCAAACATTTACTATAATATTTTGTTTATTATATACACATTGTGTAAATTATTAAACACACACACACATACTCGCAAAATATGTTTAATATACATAAAAATAATTATTATTTCACAATTTTTTGTGCATAAAAAATAAAAATAATAACATTTATTAAGCAATATTTTTAGTATATATAATATACTGAATATATTATATAAATAAATATATATATATATATTTATTAAAATGATTTGTCCCTCAAGTCAAATCATGAGGACTTACAGTAATATTTTTTTTATTATTTATCATAATTTTATCTTATTTTTTTACTACAATTTTTTGCAAACATCCAACTCTTTTGCTAAATTGCTTTTACTTTTTTTTTGTTGATTTTATTTTTTTGTTTTGTTATTATTATTTTGCAAATAATTTGTCTCAACGACGAAACATAAACTTTTATATTATTTATTTTTTTGGTTATTTTTCAAGCAATTGAACTCTTGTTGAGGCAATTGAAAAATAAATAACAAACAAACGCAACGCTAATAACAAACAATTTAATCAATTTTTGTTTAAAATTTTTAAAAAATAAACTATATATAAGATCATAAATATGTCTTTTAAAATTATCGCAAAATAGTTATACAGTACTCAAATTGCAATAGTATTATGATTAGTGTTGGTATGTATAGTAATATTAATAATACAGTAATAATAATAATAATAAAATTTCAAATAACAAAATAGATGTCATATGTTTTAAAGGCTATACAATAATAATAAATAAAAACTTTTTAATACTCTTTATTATTGATTTTCATGGTTATCAATAAAAAATATCAGAATATTTATAGAAATCTATTTTAAATAACTTTATTGAAATATTTTTTTTTGTTATTTGTGAACAACAAAAAAGGGTTATGACTTTACAACAAAAAATATCTCATTTGATGTCATTCATCATTTGCCGCATAAAAGATGAGAGTGTTTTAGACACATATTGTATTATAAATGAATTGGTTTTTTTCAGTGTATCTCATCTGAAATTATTTTTTTCTTGTATTGAAAATACTGTTACAGTCTTTATAATCTCATATTTTTTTTCTTTATTATCTAATCTTTAAAATAGATTTTTTTGTGTATATCTTCACTTCATTTTTAAATTTTCTCACTTTTTTTAAATATTCATTATTTAATTGAATTGATTGTTAAACGACAAAAAACAGATAAAGACGGCATTGGAGACGAGTTCATTGAGTAATGCCATCACTAAACAGGAAGTCTATGCCTTTGGAAAGGGATCTCTTGTCGTATATTTTAGGCTGGGTTTGGATCGAAGGAAAGTCAATACTGTTATGGAAAGCGAGAGACGAAGTGGTGAGACCAGAGTTGTCGACAGGACTGACAGCAGGATTGGCAGCGATAGGAAGGATAGTCCACTGTTTGATGACATGTTTGCCGTAAAATTGATACAAAAAGAGTTAAGAGATGGTATGAGCCAATTGAAGATTACTGGAACCGAACAAATTATTATTGATATGACATCAATACAAGTGATGACTGATTTGGAACCAATGACCGATCGCAATGTCAACGATATTAAGACCAGCGGTTTTCTATCAAATAAAGCGTTGTCACCCATAAAGGCTAAAGACATTATGAAACAAATGTCAAACAAGTCTTCTGACATAAAGCCAAAAGACAGCCAAACAGACAATAGCATGACTACGACTACTACTACTACTACTACTACCACAGCTATAGTAAACCCAACACTGCCTTCACTGGGGAAAAGCCAAAGCACTTCACAGACAGATATCGATGTGAGAAACGCTTCAAATATTACAATAAATATTTCAAATACCGATCCATTCATTACATCAGCTCTATCGACAACAACAACCACTACTACTACACCAACAACAGCTCACTTATCAACAACTATAGCACCAATTGTTGCCAATAATGAAAGTGAATCCAATGTTCCCACGACTACTAAACCCAATAATTATAAGTCAACAACAATTTCTTACATAAGATCGACGACAACTACTACTACTGTCCCACCAAAGTCTGAATATAAAAACCCATTCCTGCCGTTTACACGAAAACAATCGACCACATCATCGCCTAAAACGCCTACCACTTCCATTCCCAATGTTCGCATCACTACTAGATCTCGATTAAGAAGCACTACCACCACAACAACAACTACTACAACTCCACCCCCACCACTGCCAGAGACGCGTCCACCAAACCATATGCCGCCGACACCACCACTCCCGCCTCTCAACGATATGTCTAATGTTTTAATGAAAAGAACTGATCTTAAAGAGGATGGACAACGAATTAGTGGACATAAAGAGGATGGACACCGAATTAGTGGAATAGATTTTGGTCAATGGAAACCTGTTGTAGCACAGCCACCACCACCTCCACCACCTAAACCTATACCACCTAAACCAATTCCACCTCCAATACAGGTGCCAACTAACCAACAATTTCAACCAAATCTAGGCATACCAATGAAACCCAAACCGCAACCCCCGCCACACAATATACTAATTCCACACCGACAGCGACCGCCATTCAGAATACCAATACCTATAGGCATACCTATGCGCGAAGTTCCCCGTCTTCTCGATGATGATGATGATGGCCCTAAAGTAGAAGATCAAACTTATGCACCAAAAGGTGAAACACCTAAAATAGTAGAAAATCACAACATATCTATAACACATCCGACTATAGGCACCACAACCACCACCAGCAGCACTACACCTATATCTTTATCATCGACTTCATCACCAATAAGTCCATTATCTCTTTCTTCTGCCGCCACTCGTTCGCCGCGTTTGTCGTCGACAACTAGTGACCCATCAATGGTCGACGGCTTTATTGTACCAATAAGTGTCGGTACCAAACCTGAATCGTCAGTACAAAAGACCCAAACAAACAAAAATGACTTTTTCGCTCAAGATTTTAATAAAGAGTTGCGAAAAAATAAATCATTAAACATATTGAATGATAATCCTATTGTCAGAGATGATAGTCAAACAAATAAGGATTATTATAATTCTCATTCATTTATCACAACAACAACTATAAATACCACTAACTCTTTAAGTAATACCGGTTCTCGAGTACAGGAATTAGGAGCCGGTAGTAGTACTGTGTTTAACAACATTCCTAATGTTGTAAATGTAACTACCGTTACATCAAACAACCAGTGGTCAGAAAGTGGTGTCAATCAATCAACACAATCGCCAACAAACAGCTTAACAGAGACACAGACAGCGCCGGACTCACCAAACAGTTCATCGTTGCTAACGAAAAGCCCATTTGATTATTTCAATGTAATTAATGAGACTTTATTTTTGTCATCAGAAAATCCAAGAGATAATTCAGACAGTATTGCAAATAACAATAACAACAATAACATAACAACCAATTCATACACTAATACTTTAGTAGACATAATCACATCAACAATTCATCCACAGATTAATAGTGACATAAATACTGCTAATCCTCCAAAAAATGTCAGACGTGTGGCCATATCATTGTCAACGACGACACAAATGCCTGACAGCGGCAGCCAATTGATTGCTGGTTTACCACTCGGTGTAGATCTAAGCAAATCTGATTTAATGATACCGGAAAAATTGATCCGAACAGTGGACTCATCGGAACCATTATATGGAGAAAGATTACCCAAATATATTCCTCCGGCACTTTTTAATAAGTTACCAAACAATGACATTATAAGCACAGACATGATTACCAATACGGATGAAGATCTGGCAGATGAGACCCTATATGATGACGAAATTGCATCGATTAATCACACGTCACCACTGGATATGATTAAAATGTTTTCATTGACGACCACAACCCTAAGCCACGGATTAGAAACAACAACTGCCGGCAGTGTTTGTGCCGACAATGAGTTTCAATGTTTGAGCGGTGAGTGTATGCCATCCAGAGTTTACTGTAACAGACGTATAGAATGCTCCGATGGATCCGATGAGAGACAGTGTACGTGTGCTCACTATCTGCGGGCTGAACGCCAGTACAAGAAGCTGTGCGATGGGGTTATTGATTGTCACGACATGAGCGATGAAAGTGACTGTCCCTACTGTAAGGGTGGTGACTATGTTTGTCCACAAAGTAGTGTCTGTATTGATAAGAGTAAAGTTTGTAATGGAGATAATGACTGTCCCAATGGTGACGATGAAAGTGAATGCATATCACTGGTGCCAAACAATCAGACATTAGATGAAACCGGTAAATACTTTAACAATGAGGGCTCACTTTATATAAGACAAAAGGGAAAGTGGGCTCCACTTTGTTTGGATGACATCAATATCAATGAAGACTTAGACATCAAAAGAAACAGACCGTCGGAGGAGTTGTGGAAAATTGAAGACTTGGGTAAAGCTATTTGTAGAGCTAACTCGTACTCGGATATGGACTCAATTAAGATGACAAGTCTAACCAATTATAAGTCTAACGAGTTCTTCAAATTGGAACCGTTTAACAATAACAACCGGATCTCTCCATCACTATCGATGTAAATATTTTTTTTCTCAAAATAATAAATCATATAATTATTTTCTGAAACAGTTTAATATAATTTCTTTGGACTAAAATCATTGGTATTTTTATATATATATAATATTTATTTTCATTATTATTGTCTTATCTCAGGTGGAGTTCGCTTTTTGAACGGTCTGAGTGTCTGTCGAAGAGAACCACTTACGTGAAGTGCAAAGATTTTGGTGAGAGATATATGTTTTTTTTGTTGGTTGTTGTTGAAGAAAATAATGATAATAATGACTATAATTAGAGAGAAAGAGAGAGAGAGAGAGAGCCGTACCTTTTTTATACTTTAAATATTTATATATATATATATATTAATATATACCTGTATATTGACTTACCTATACATACCTGTTCTCATCCCTCATATATATGATGCACATCCTCCTCTACAACAACAATAATAACGCATTACTTGATCGTCTACTCCTGTATATAAAGAATGTGGTGTACGTCCCGTCACGAACGGTATCAGACGTCGCATAGTTGGGGGTCAAAGTTCATCGCAGGGCTCCTGGCCCTGGCAGGTGGCGCTGTACAGGGAGGGCGAGTTCCAGTGCGGAGGTGTCATCGTTGCTGATCAATGGTTACTAACCGCAGCTCATTGTTTTCATGCGTAAGTTTTTTTTATAAAAAAATATTTTGTTTTTAAAAAATTTCAAAACTACCATAAAGTTTGCCATCCATTTGATTATCATATAATTATATAGTCTTTTATTTTAAAAGACTTGATTACAAATTGTATAACAAGTTATAGTTATATATATATATAAAGAGAGAGATAAAAAACATTTATTTTATTAAATGATTGATACGTTGCGTGTAGTAATCAAACTATAACTCATAGCACCCGTACTTTTATTTTATATAATAGTCTACTTTAATCTCTATCTCCCTCTTTCACTCACTCACTTACTCCGCTTAGTTAGTTTACAAGTTTTACTACATATACACAGTATACAACATACCTGTGCTATTCACTGCCAGAATCTCTGTAATCAGTGAAAACATAATAATAATAATATAATTTTTTATTGCAATCATTTTTTTCTCTCTCTCACACACAGTACTCGTGATGCCTATTGGACGGCACGCTTCGGTATCTTAAGACGCGGCAATCTGTTTGCCAGTCCATATGAACAGATACGGCACATAACGCACGTTATTGTGCACAAGGATTACGTGGACAAAGGCTTTATTAATGACATCGCATTATTACGGCTCAATGAGCCCATCAATTATAGGTATGTGTGTGTGTGTTGGCTATTTTGACCACCACTTTCATCAGTCAAATACCTCTTATATATTGCAATATACTATAGTTTTGTCAGTCAATATGTCATTAATCATATTTGGATCTCTTAATCATTTTTATTTTGTTGATAATGTGTTTGTATGTTTGTATATGTGTTTTTGTATAGCAAACACGTACGGCCAGTATGTATGCCCACCGAATTGGATGATGAATCTAAATGGCACCGTCAGCTTTGCACTACCGTTGGTTGGGGTAAACTATTTGAACATGGACGTATTTTTCGTATGTATTTCCACCACATAGTTTAAATAATTTAGTTATTAATTTTAATTATTATTATTATTATTATTACTGAACTTATATATATATATATATAGTTTTTCTTACTTTTTATATAATTCCCATAATAACTTTTAAACTATAATTATTAGTATTAATGCAATTATTACCCATAAAATTATTGCTTTCAGTGACTATATAATTAAATAGTCATAATAATAAATAATTATATAATTGCTTCAAATAATTTATTATTATTTTTTCATTTGATATTTCAATCAATAGCCGATACACTTCAAGAAGTAAAATTGCCGGTAATATCGACAGAGGAGTGCCGCAAACGAACCCTATTTTTGCCGCTCTATAAGATAACCGATAATATGTTTTGTGCCGGTTATGACAGAGGGGGTAGGGATGCGTGTCTGGTAAGTCATATTTAGTCTATAACAGCATATTATATTAACACTGTCATTAGTACATCAATGAATTAGTTAATTTTCAGTTAATTAGACAAAAAATTTTGGTTTATAAACAATTTTGTTTATTCTCACACCACCCAACCCACCATCTCATTATATAGGGTGATAGCGGAGGACCATTGATGTGTCAAAAACGTAACGGCAAATGGTTTTTATTAGGAGTGACCAGCAATGGTGACGGCTGTGGCCGAGCTGGTCGTCCAGGAGTTTATACAAAAGTTGCCAAATATATGGATTGGATAGACTCTGTCATTAGTGAGTGAATTTTGTTTTGTTTTTTTTTTGTTTTGTGAATAATTACAACAATAATATGATATTTAAAAAAAACACTTTTCATTAGTGAAAACAAAAGTCATTATGAAAATCGTGTGTTTTTTTTGTTGTTTTCTGTGAATCAGTTTAATTACAACACATTTTTTAATTATTATCTCTTTCTCTCTTTTTATTATAATTACTATCACTCACACAAAAAACATCAGACAATGACTTAGAGCCGGAAACAATTCGTGTCTGTGATGGCCACAGATGTCCATTGGGTCGTTGTATCAAAAAGGACAGCATATGTAACGGTATAATGGATTGTAGGGACTCTTCCGATGAACAAAACTGTACGGATTTTAGTAGAAAAAAATCCGACTTTTTTAATAATGATTACAACAAAACTGATTCTTCAATATAGTAGTAACTAAATGTTGTGTTTTTTTAGACGATTATTTAAATTATATGTCTTTATTAATATTTTAGTTTTTTATAAGAGAAAAACTTTTTTATATAAAATATTTTTTTTATATACACACGAAACTCATCCAAACATTATGTAAATTATTTGTCGCCTAATTTAATGTTCACATCATATACAGTATATTTTCAATCATTAGTTTCAGAACTTTACGGAATTTTTTTTTATATATATAATAATTTTTTACAATATATTTATATAAGTAAATTTATAAGTAAGTAAAAAAAGTTAATGTAATTTTTTTTCGCAACATTTCAGTCATTATAAATAAATCGTATATTTTTTTATATATATAAATAAAATAAAAATAATGTATTTTTTATTGTATTCCTAGTACTAAACATGCAATCAAAATGATATCCACTTTCTCTCTCTCTCTCTCTCTCTTTCTATAAAGTTATCCGCAAAAAAATAGTCTTAAAATTAATTTTTATGATATCTAACTCTAAAAAGTGGAAGCATTCAATTTGAAAGTCATTTCCCTCTATTTTTTATTTATTTATTTACAAACAATTATTATTATGCTGTTATACCGCTTAATAAAATGAAATTTTTCTATTTAATTATAATGTATTGTTTTTTGTGTAGTTGTTGTTGTCAATCTATGACAAACAACAACAACAACTAAAGCCACACATTTGTGAATCCCTTTCAAAGATAAGAGTGAGTGAGTGAATGAGTGAGAGAAAGAGAGAAAGAGAGAGAAAGAGAGAGAAAGAGAGAGAAAGAGAGAGAGAGAGAGAAAGAGAGAGAAAGAGAGAGAGAGAGAGAATTTACTATTGAATTGATGGGTGTTTGGCATTTGGTTTTTGAAAAAAATTAACTATAGGTTAGTATCTACTCGTTGTGTTGGGGTTTGCATTGATTATTATTATATACAAGTTTTTTTTAAGTTTAAAGGTTTATTTTAAATGACATTTTTTTAAGTCAACAAAAATTAGTTGTATTATACAATCATGTGTTTTCTACACTCTATTTCTATTTATTTTATTTTAATTTTTTTGCTTTATTTTACGTATGACTTGTGGCTAATTTTCAAAACATATGATTAGGCTGGCGAAGAAAAATTGTATATAATTTATATTATTTTATAGCAATTATTTTTTTCCTAAAACAAAATCAAATATAATGTAAATGGAAATGTTAATTGTCTGTCTCTTTTTAAGTATATATATATATAATATATTTATAGTAACATCAATCTTATGACAAACATTGACAAACAAATATGTAATTACTGATGACTTCAAAAAAAATTTAGCATTTGGTCTCTAATTAGAAAAGAAAATACAATGTAATAAAAAAAGTTAAAAAATATTTTTTGAAAATAAACATTTCGGCAAATCGTAGAAAAGTATTTGCAATAAAAAATATATACCTATATATATATATATATATCTGTATTGATGTTATATAATAGTTTGTTGTGTGAATGTTTAATACAGCATATACTTTACAAGTATTTGATGTATTAGCAAAACTAATAAACTTATAGATATATCATATATACAGTATATATTTATATACTCTAAAACTTGATAACTACTGTAACTTTTTTGTTGTCTTTAGAAATTGATAGATATATTAAGCATTTCAAAATAAATCATATAATTTTAACAACACATTTTACAACTTAATTTATTAGTCAAATTATAGTTACTGTCAGTTTTAATTTTTTTTAAAAATACACTTTACTACTATATTATTAATGTCTAGACATTTTTATTAATTAAGTTATAAGTTAAGCTAATTACTAATAATAATAATAAATAATAATAATATTAATTAAAGTTAATTTGAAATATATTTAAATTATAGTAAAATTAAAACATTAAGTATAAATAAATAATAAATCATTGCTATATATAATAATTATTATAATGTAGTGATAATTGAAAAATATTAAAGGCCTGAATGACTTGTTATTCAAAGCAATTAAATTGTTATATAAAAAACATTAAATTAAATAGTTTTCTAGTTATTACATAAACTACTATTTGTTTTATATCATACACATAAAGTTATTGCCAAAATAGATAACAATTATTTTCAAAAAAGCATAGTTGTAATATTGAAGTCAAACAATAAAACATTTTAACGCAAACCTATCAATCGTTTGTCATAATAGACATAACTTTTATAATAATAATATTATTATTATTATTTGTTTCTTTAATTACATTTTCCTGATATTTCGCACAGATATATATATAAAGCTGTCTTAATCAAAGACAATAAGATTTTTTTGCTTATTTATTTATTTAGTATTATTTGTTTGTTCATTGTTGATCATCAGTCATGTTTTGATGGGCACCGGTAAGGAAATTGGAAAGTCAATTGAGTCTTAAGTTTATTGACAGATCCAATATACAGTGTATATAGACTTTATGTGTTTAAGACTGGGCTCTAATAAATGGGGGGCGAGAGAGACAACAAACACAAACCATGAACTCCGGTAAGCGGAACACATGTGTCGTCAAATTAATTGCTTTATTCTATAATTGTTTGATTACTTTCCTTCCCTATGAAAAAAATTGCTTAAACAGTATAACTATATTATTAAGATCTAAAATAGTAGAGTATATATATTTTCAAACTTCATATATTGATATACTGTATATTATACTATATATTATCTATTAAATAATTATTAATATTAATTATTTTGATGGTTGAATGGGCAAATATTTTTTTTTTAATTTCCAGACACTTAATAAAAATTAATCAACATTTTCAATGTAGTCTATAGAGTCTATAGTCTTAATGATAATATTGTAATATAATAATAATAATAATATGCATATAACAATAATTGTCATTTTGTCCAAATAATAAAGTGTATGATTTGATAACATAATCAGTTTAAATTAAACTCAACTTTTAGAAGATTACGATAATTTTTTAATTTTGGTAATCAATTTACAAATAATAATATATTTCAATGTTATGAGTATTAAAATTTGTTGAAATCTATTGTTTTTATACTATTGATAGTAATGTTATTATATATAAAGATAATTTTCAACTTATATTAATTTATCATATATTATACATAGTATTGATGACAATCACACATTAAATAAAACGTATGGAGAAAAATGATGGGCCTATAAATTGGTGATTTGTGATAACTTACACTTAGAAAAGTGTAGAAAAAAATACAAATAAGTATAATGTGATGAATAAGATCATCAATTGTAATGCGAAACCATTAAAATCATGTTAAATATGAATCATTTCCTATCATATGATATATTGATAATGGGTTTATTAGACTAGAAATCTCTATAAAAAAATAATTAATGGATTTATTTTTGTCACATATTTTTGGTGTTATTTGATATTAAAAAAATCAATTTTATAATTTCTTTTATTTTAAAACAAATAATACAGTATTACTAAAATTTTGACAAAATTTTATAAAATTGTATAAAATATAATATTTAAAATATATTTGTTATTTATTTATAAAATTATTGAATTATTAATATATTAATTAATTAGAAATGTCTATTCATTGAGACATAAAATCAAGATTTTTGTCTTTGTTTGACAGCAACGGCCGCTATAAGAGCTGATCCCTTACCACTTCCGTCGTCGGCTAAGAAAAGTTCGACCTTTTTATTATTGGGAACCAATTCAACGATAAAATCAGTGATCAAAGTATGAAGTTTTGGATGTTTTTTATAGAAAGAGCCGTCAATTGCCACTCTTATAAACGGCTTATCGATTCTGTCGACAACCGATGCAATATCTGTTGATATAAATAATAGGATAAGAAAATTAAAGATTTTGAAATACTCTTCAAAGAGTAATAAATAAATAAAAGTAAAAAAAACAATTAACGACTTACTGGCGGCAATTAACTGTGCGTTTCGCACAGCAATCTGAGAGCAAACGTATTTCACAATTTCAATGTCATCTTTGGTTATCTGAGCGGAGGTATAGCCTAATCGTTGGAGTAATTTAGTCACAAAGTCATCACTTTTGTCGTTCTCGACTAACGACGCGTCCGGAGCTTTGATTGAATCCTTTTGTTTGAGAGCATCGGTAATGAGTCCGCCGACAAACAGTTGGTTTTCGGCTAACGTTAATAGTGAACGACGTATAAGATCACCAAAAAAGAAAGCGCCGACCAGTTTCTCGAAACTAATATAATTTTATATATAAATTATTAATATATTTAGATTCATAGGAAATAAATCGAGATTTTTTTTTAATACCCATAACTATGCGGAATCATCGACTCTTCATCCAACTCCATATCCCAGCGAGTCTTTACATAATCAATGGCGCCGTCATCTCCAAGAAAGCCACACTCGGTGTTAACGATAATGCTTTCAACTGGTTTGTCAAACGTTTTTAACGGATCAATTCTACCGATGCGATCGACTTTCTCCAAATAACCGGCATTCATACCGGAGCCCAGTATATAACTGACATATGTCTCAGGTTTCAAATACATACCATACATGAGAGTAGTGGTCACATCATTGGCAATGGATATTACATCTACATTCACGCCCTGGCGTGCAATGGCATCCCGTAAGAACTGAACGGCACACTTGCCATAAGCGTCGGGAAAATTTGTTTGAATACCCATCTGAAGAATCTTTGATTTATCCAAAGCTAACTGTTCGTAACCGAAGGAAAATGTGAATCCAAGAGGTAGTCGTTTGTCACTTATGTCGGGATTCTTTGAAATAAAATCGCCGATATTTTTGGCCAATTGATCAAAAAACTATATCAAATATTAATAACAAATTAATAAATAATTTAAAGAAAAACAATATATTTTAATGATATACCTGTTCAGCACTTGTTCCCGATCTTTGGTCAGCAGTTAGTTCGTAGTGTTGGACACGAAATTCTGGTTCTGTTCCCGGTTTTAGTCGACATAACATAACCCGCAAATTACTGCCACCGATATCCATAGCCAGTACATCACAGTCTTCAGTTCCGTCCGGATAGTCGGTAACAAATGTGTTGGCCATATAAAAGCATGACTTTCGGGACGGGTTGGCCTCTAATCCGAGTCTCATCTCTTCACTGAAGACGTCAACAATTTTCTTGACTTTAGAAACCGATAAAATAAATCCCTTAAGAATTTCTCGGATCTATTAATTATTTATAATAAAAAAATACAATATTTACAAAATTATTATTATATTAATTTAATAATTACCAAAATTATGATTTAATAATTTTTAATACTTATTATAAAAGTATACAATATATATAAAATATTAATATTGTATTTCGAAAAAAACTCTAATAGAAACACTATTTATTATTTATAATTAACAGTAATATAAAAAAATAATAAATAAATCTAAATCTAATAAAATTTTAGACAAAACAAATTATATTGTTTTTTAATAATATGTTTATAATATTAAACAAACAAACGAAATCAAAATTGAATTATATTATTAAAAATAAATAATCATTTATAATCCAAATTTTGTATTCATTATTATGGTTAAAAAAAATATAGATTTTAAATTAGCTGTAGAAACAAAACAAAAATCATAAATATTTATTTATTTATTTATATAAATAAAAATAAATAGTGCATATTTATTAAACTAATTTAATAGTTTTTTCTTCAAAAAATGCATAAATTATATTTTTAAAAATATTATATATATACAGTATATTTATAAAGCATTATTATATTTAATATACTGTAAGATATGTGAATGTTATTGTATTAGCTAAATATTTTCTGCAATTTAAAAAATAACTAATATTTAATAAATTTTGAAATTTTTCAAAATAAGTCAAACCCTCATTATATTTTTGTCTCAATCAAACAAATATTAAAGTTATTATATCTACTATTAAAATATGAGTTGAAAATCTAATATATATAACAAAATTACTATTGATATTTAAATTAGAGCAGCAAAAAAATAGTGTATAACTTTTAATTTTGACTGGCTCATTTAGTAATTAGTTTTTTTAGTAATTTTAGTAAATTTAGTAATTAACCAAGTAAAATAGTTATTACCATATATTATTAAATTTATTTTTATCATTTTCAATAAAAAAAAATAATCAACGTTAGTATTGGTTTGGTATCATATTAATGGAGTTACTATGTGAGCTAATATAACTATCAAAAAATAAATTTAAAATTTATTAACACACATATAAATTTGGTGTTTTATATTATTTATATTTATAAAAAAATAACATAAGTTATACTGTTTTAGGGTATAAGTTATAAAACTATAAAGACAATAGTAGTATAGCTACTATTATGTGTAATGTACTGTAGTTTTATTTATTTATGGGTTTAAATAGCAAACGTGTCCAAACATGTAATATACAATACTGTATATATATAAACACATAAATTATATGATATTATTATTATGAATCTAAACAATTGATGTCCAAAAAAATATATACAGTATATGTATATACGTGACAAACCTTTTGTTTTTTGCTGTCATCGCCAATATTGAGCACCGGATTATGATATGGAGAGTCCGCCAGAAGTACTGATTCAGCCGATGAGTCCATAGTTATAGTTATTATTCTTGAATTTTGTTTATATATCTATACTGTAAGTACACACCCCTTGAAAACAGTGGTCACAACAATAATAATGTATACAATCCTGCCTTCTGTCAGACTTTTCAAGCGATAAAACCAACAAAAATAAACTTTTGTTTCATTCAAACACTAGTTTTTATCGCAGTATTTATATTCACTTAACATTACGTGTTATAAGACTTATCAAAAAAAAATATATATATTTCGCTGAGTACTCAATCAATTAAATTATTATTATATTATTATATGACTATTAAATTATCAGTTGCTGATTGTATAGATATATAAGTTACTCATAATATGTATATTCACTGTACTGTATATTTGATATGTGTTTATGTCATATGTTATCAATAATATATGATATACAGTAAAGTACAGTAACTTAACATTATTAGCTATAAGTTTTTCGTAGAAATAAAATCAATATTTAATACCATATTTTATGTTATGTTTGAATTACGTAATTGTATATAAAATAAGTTTATGTAATTTATTAATATACTGTATATAATATATATCTAATAAATTGAATAATTTCATTAATAGGCTTACGTAATGTAAATTTGTAAATTCATTGCACATTTGATTTTTTCACACAATTTACTACTATTACTACTATTATATAATACTATACTATAATATAAAGTTATTTAATCTTTAATACTTAATATTCAAACAAACAATTTATATAATATGACTGAATAAATGAATGAATAAATATAATTTTGTAATTTTTTTAAAAATATAATAAAATTGGTTGACATTTACACTATATTTGTTAACAATTATTGTAAATAATAGCAAATGATTGAATTACAATATTATGATAATTACCTTAGAATAAATTTTAATAATAATATAATCATATTTTTATTTTATTTTTTACTAATTTAGTTATACAAAAAAATCATAAATATTTATATATTAACTTTAATTTTGTTAAAATAATTATTTATCATTAATATACTACAGAGTAATATAATCTACTATTTATTATAATGTCTTAATTAAGCATAATCTCTGATAACTACTGTTATCATTCAAAAAATATTTATTGCATAACATAAACATTATTAAATATATCTTTGACTATTATATATATATATATAAGTTATACATTTATCAGAAACTATTTCATATTATTAAAAACAATTAATGTAAAAAATAAAAAATTTTAATTACCATATATCATGTTATTAATTTAAGAGTAGTAGTAAAATATTTTAAATTTAAAATACTGTACAATTAATGATTATTTAAATTATTAAGCATTATATGATTAAATCAAAAATAGTTAATAATATATAAAAAATCAAAATTTAATAAATCATTATCAATAGAATTGTTATATGAATTTTATTTTAAATAATCTTCAATAGTATCAAACAATAAAGTTATAGCTTATAGTTTTTAAAATAAAATATTATTGCGGTCGTGGACCGAGTTGTGTGGGTTATGGGGTGTGTGATTCCCGATTCACCATTATTACAGCGGTTACGGCCCTTAGGGAAGATCCGTTGCAATGATATGTGATGTACCAACTGGTTATCAACAGCCGAACAGGTATGTCTTGCTGTGTTGATTGTTGTTAATTCAGGTCCCGATGCGAACTGGTATGTCTTGCTGTGTGACCTGTGTCCGAGTGATTGTCCGGATATCGGGTAATAGTGTGTGTAATAATTGTATGATTTAAAACACAGTTATTTTTATCAATAACTAAATAAAACTAATTTATTCAATTAAAACATATATTAATTAATAAACATAGAAATTGTGGGCAAATAATATTAATTGTAAACAATTAAAATAATTAATTAAATATTTTAACATTGGTTTGAATCGACGGCAAACAATAGGTTTTGAATTACATGAATAATATTTGTATTAAAAAGTAGTTAACAGATTGAGTTCACAATTACTAATAACATTGAAATTTAACTAAAAATAATTGTATAAAAAATTGTATTTAACTAATGTTAAGACTTATTTTTGTAATTATATATTTATCAAAAATCTAATATAACATTTAATTATAATTGAAATATAACTCCTAATACTCCCCCGCGACCTAGATTAGATCCGTTTGAGATAAGGAGCTAGTTGTGACACATGTAGCTTAAGTGTCGGTGCATTTGGTTTATCCAAATGATGTCCTTCAGCGTTGACCTGTGATGTTATTTTGGTGATAACAAGCGGTCCCTCGAAGAGTGGATCCAACTTTTTACGGTCCGGTCGGTTGTGTGGAAGTTTGACTTTAACTAAGTCGCCGATCTGTAAATTGAGAGGACTGTGCTGTTTATCATATCTTTGTTTTACAACTGCTTTTTCGTTGTCTGATTTGGCACTTGCTGATTGTCTGGCGTTAGACAAGTCACCAGTTGTGTTAAGATTATCAGTGCCAGTCATGAGATATGCTGGTGTATAACCTGTAACAGAATGGATTGATTGGTTGTACTGATCAACAACCTGTGAGACGAGTGAACTCCATTTGTAGTTACGGTGCTTGAGTTGTGCTGATCTAAGACGTTGTTTGAGTGATCCATTGGCCCGTTCGACAGTTCCATTGGATGCCGGGTGATAGGGTGTCGTCAGCGAGTGCTTAATATTTTGTCTTCTGAGATAATCTTTAAATAATTTACTTGTAAAATTGGTGCCATTGTCTGTCAATAGGCGGGCAACAGGTGTTGTTGCTGATTGAATAGCTTTGTTTAGACAGTCAACTGCTGTCTGTGCGGTGTTAGATTTGGTAGGGTAGGCCCAAATGTATCTGCTGTGGTGGTCAATTATTACTTGTAAATAATTGTATTTTCCATCGCTTGAACGGAAATCCATTGTATCCATAGCTAATAAGTCGTATGGTTTTGTTGGTGTTGGTATGGGCTGTAGTTGACCAAAGTGTTTGTGATTGACTGGTTTAGTGAGTTGGCAGATATGACATGACTTTACATATAACTCGATGTCTCGGTGCATGTCTTTCCAGTAATATTTGTATTGAATTTGTCTTTTTGTTGTCCTTATACCAGGATGACCACATTCATCGTGACTGGATGTCAATATTTTTGATACCAATTTTGGCGGTATAACTATGAGATTGCGACCAAATAGTCGTTTTGTTTGCAATCCAGTAGTGTTTGTTTGGTCAACCAGTTTAGCAAATAATTTATTTTTATCGGCTAATTGTTGTAAAGGCATCTGTGTGTTTGATACAACTGACAGGTCTTTCGATAAAGTAATGTTATTTGAAGTATTGACAACTGGAGTGTAGCTATCATTGTCTTTGATTGCCAGTTGTTGTGATTGCATGATTGTTGTGTCTGAAATGTAATTACAGACAGGTGCTCGTGATAACGCGTCGACATGAGCCATGTATTTGCCCGGTTTGTGAATGACTTCAAAGTCGTATGTGCTGAGTTCATCTGACCAGCGATAAAGTCTTTTTTTGGTTGACTTGAAGTTTGATAACCATTGAAGAGCTTTGTGATCCGTATATACTGTAAATTTGGTTGATTCGATGTATATGCGAAAGTAATGAATTGACTCGTAGAGTGCCAACAACTCGAGTTCTGTGACATAATATCTGGTTTCAGCGCTGGATAACTTGCGAGAAAAATAGCCAATTGGGTGGTTATCTTGAGTGAGTATGCCTGCTATACCAATAGTACTGGCATCGGTATAGAGCACACTTGGTTTTGTTGGGTCAAACAGGTGTCTGACCGGTTGTTGTGTTAATAGATATTGAAATCGCTCAAAGGCTTGTTGTTGATTTTCTGTCCAGTAAAATGCTATCCCTTTGCTTATAAGTTGAGTGAGAGGTTCAGCTATTAAAGAGAATTCATTTATGTATTCACGTAAATAATTAATGAGTCCATGAAAGCGTTGAACATCCTTTTGATTTGTTGGTATTGGGAAGTCAACTATTGCTTTGACTTTGGCATCTGGTGGACGGACAGTTGTGCCATCAATGTTATGTCCTAAAAACTCAATTTGTTTGACATTGAATTGACATTTTGATAGCTTTAGACGTGCGCTGTGTTGTGATAATATGTCAAAGACTTGATTTAAAAGAGTATCATGTTTTTGTTGTGTGTCGGCATAAACAATAATGTCATCTAAATATGATATGACGCCACTATATAGAAGAGTACCGAGAATTGTCTGTACGATACGGTGAAACGTTGATGGGGCGTTTTTAAGACCAAACGGTAGTACTAACCACTCGTAGTGTTTGGTTTGTGTGACAAATTCTGTCTTAGAAATGTCATCATTGTGTATGGGTACCTGCCAATACCCTGAAGCAAAATCCAATTTACTGAAATACTGTGAACCCTGTAATCGGTTCATAATATCTTGAATGTTAGGAAGTGGTGTCTTATCTGCAACGGTTTTAGCATTAAGGCGACGATAATCAATACACAAACGTTTAGTACCATCTTTTTTAGACGCCAGTGTTACAGGAGCAGCATAGGGTGTCTTGCTTTCGCGTATCAATCCTTTGCTTAATAGCTCAGTTATCTGGCGCTCAGTTTCAACTGAGTTTTCGAAAGATTGACGGTATGGCTGTTGTGATATTGGGATATTGTCGGTTAAAATGATCCGATGAGACTCGACTTTAATGCGATTCAAATCAAATGAATCGGTGGCAAAAATATGTTTGTAATTGAATAATAATTTTTGCAATGTTTGTGGCAATTGAATTTCTTTGATTTGATTGTCAATAGATATCATAGTTTTATTGATAACATCGTGTGTCCGTGATGTGCTTATTATTGAGTTGTTTTTAATAATTTCAGTACTGATTTTATTTGTGTTTACAGTACTGTTATTAGTACTGATTGACATGTCTTGTATAGACATTGATGTATTGAGTGCATTGAGTTTGTATGCGCTGATTGACTTGTGATTAGGTACAGTTGAATTGATTGAAATTTTATTTAAATTATCATTTATTAGATAATTGTGTGACGGGATCAGATTATCATGGTATGTTACTGATCTGTTGGTTGTGTCTATTATTACGCCAAATAGACCCAATGTATTAAGTGACAATAGTAGTGAATATGCAAAGTCAGGTAATACATGCGCAGTGATTTGTTTTGATGTATTATTAATTGTTAATTGAAATGTGCATTGACCAATTGTCTTGCACTGTCCCTTTGCCAGCTGTATGACTTTATTATAGCGAGTGTCCAGTATTAGGCGAAAGTGTTTGACTGCTTTGAGAGATACGATATCAATAGTTGAGCCTATGTCTGCAAAACACATTATTTTTTTGTATATTAAAAATCCTGGTATTAAAATACGATCATTTGTTTTGTAGGTCTGTGCTGACATATTTTGCTCAATAAAATGATTGGTGTCAGATGTTTCAGCTGTTGGTGACTGTGCTCTTGAGTATGAGCGTGAAGTAGTACTGTTTTGCACACGATTGCTTCTGCGTGGACAGTCACTATGCCAGTGGCGGTTATGTTGGCCTTCTTCTAAACAGTATTTGCAATCATATGGTGGGAGTTTCTTTGGTTGTGATTTAAATTTGTTATTTCCTTTAAATGGTTGTTTGCTTTTGTGACCAGACTGATGGTCGGTGTAGTGAGTGCTGTGGCTTTTTGATTGTTGTGGACGACGATTCATGTCGAGTTCAATGTCCTGTGCGAGTTCAAGCCATTCAACAATTGAGTCAAAGCGTTTGCCTAAAAATTTGTCCTTAAAGTCTGGATAAAGACCTTCTGTTAAAAATTGACATATATCTCGTGGTTCGAGACCTTTGATACGGCGTAAAATTTTCAATTTTCGCTCATAATATTGATATATAGTCTCTGTGCGCATAAGTTTACATTTGTTTGCTTCAGCGACTGGAGATGCGCGGTGAGCGTTACCAAAGGCTATGATGAGCATTGTGCTAACATCATCCCAATCAGCGTCGGGGTTTGATATGATGTCATTGGTGTAGTAGTTGTATGCGTCATCACTTAGGAATTCTGCAATTTTTATTATTTTTTCGGCATCGCTGAGATGGCTGTATGCTCTCTCGAATAGTCTCAAGTGTCCGCTTATTTCAATTTTATCGGCACTGCCACTGAATCGCGGTAATTTGAGTTGACGATTAGTAGTTTGTGGTCTGTTCTGTGTATTGTCGTTGTTGCCGTCTAGTGACATTGTATTTATTACTGTATTGTTACTATTAGATGAGTTGAAAGGTGTATATAGAGGTGAGTCTCGGGTGACTTCACTTTCTGATGGAAGTTGTGGTGTTGATCGACTTCTGTTTCGGAGTGGATAGGTGCGCGTTGGTACGTATGTATGCCTATACGGCATGTGTTACTGCTATTGATTTGACGTGGAGTCGGGAATCCTGCCGACTGCGCCAATTATTGCGGTCGTGGACCGAGTTGTGTGGGTTATGGGGTGTGTGATTCCCGATTCACCATTATTACAGCGGTTACGGCCCTTAGGGAAGATCCGTTGCAATGATATGTGATGTACCAACTGGTTATCAACAGCCGAACAGGTATGTCTTGCTGTGTTGATTGTTGTTAATTCAGGTCCCGATGCGAACYGGTATGTCTTGCTGTGTGWYCTGTGTCCGAGTGATTGTACGGATATCGGGTAATAGTGTGTGTAATAATTGTATGATTTAAAACACAGTTATTTTTATCAATAACTAAATAAAACTAATTTATTCAATTAAAACATATATTAATTAATAAACATAGAAATTGTGGGCAAATAATATTAATTGTAAACAATTAAAATAATTAATTAAATATTTTAACATTGGTTTGAATCGACGGCAAACAATAGGTTTTGAATTACATGAATAATATTTGTATTAAAAAGTAGTTAACAGATTGAGTTCACAATTACTAATAACATTGAAATTTAACTAAAAATAATTGTATAAAAAATTGTATTTAACTAATGTTAAGACTTATTTTTGTAATTATATATTTATCAAAAATCTAATATAACATTTAATTATAATTGAAATATAACTCCTAATAATATTAAACTTTTTATTAATTTTTTTATACAATATACAAAAATTGTAAAGTTATAAAAGTTGTGACATAATTTAATATTTTCAAGTTTTTAATAATTTATATTTTTACACTATGTTACTTAACGTAAGTTTAGTTTTTAAAAATAAATATAAAATATTTTACATATTTATGATTATAATAATAATAATAACAATAATAATAAATGTTAAACAAAAATGTGCGAAAATGAAATAAAATATATAAAATTTTATTTTAACATAACATTACAAACATTACAAACATAACGAATAGTTTACAATAGTTTGAATAAATTGAAATAAAAATTTTATTTTTAAACAATTAATAATTTTTGTATACGTCTTACTTATTTTTTCATATTACTAACTTATAGTTTTTTAAATTAGTATTATTATTATTATACAACTGTATCAAAATGGATATAATTAGTGCTATTGTAATATAAAGTTCAGAGTTTTATATGTATTGCAGAATATTCTTGCAATTCACATAATAACTGATTGTTTAGTCAACGCATCCATACATACATACATACATACTGTATGTCACACAACAACAACAACTACAGCAAAAATTGTCGATAATTTGTTAGTCGACAGACGTTTCCACTCCAACACTCACAGCATTACTGTCGAAGACATTCATATAGTGAATGGTTATACAGATAGACCAGAGAGCTCTGTCTGTGAGAGTGAGTGAGTGAGTGAGTGAGTGAGTGAGTGAGTGAGTGAGAGAGAGAGAGAGAGAGAGAGAGAGAGATTACAAAAAATAATCAAAAACATGTTTGAAAAGATATTTAATAGTAGTGAGTATATTGATATAATAATTAGTTTTATATCGATAACCAAAGTAAATATCTCAAGATTTATTTTCAATATTACATTTTGTTATTAGCAAAACATAAAAAAATTAATAATATACACAAAAAAAACTATATGAGCCATCAGTTTGGTTTTCCACAAGTTGTGGACCACAACACATACACAAACTGTAAGAGTGATTATATGTTTATCTAACTAAATAATCTCTGTATTAATATATTGATTTTATTAAGTACTTAACATTAATCATTAACAATTTAATTTTAATCAACAAAATTAAATATACTATTTAATCTAAAATATTACATTATTTATAACTTTGAAAATATTATTTAGTAATCTAAAAAAATATTCAAACATAATATTTAATTGTCTAAACTCACCAAAAAAACGATTACAGTCAAAACTAAGTGCCAAATAGTTATTATTAATAACTTACTAATAAATCAATAAATTTTTTATTGTATCACTAATTGTTTGATAGATCTTTTCCTTTGAGAGACTCTTATTTTAATAAATTATTTTTTAATTATATTGTAAATTATATAAACTATTTGAATGAATAATGACTTCATTATTAAGTGCAGTCATCACTATTGATAGTTTCAATTACTATGTATTACAGTATATACAGTATTTTATAACATACAGTATATTGTAAGAAAAATGTTTTACAAATACCAAAAAAAAAAACTTAAGTAATACTATTTATATTATACAATAGACTTTCATTGTTAAAAATAATACAAATATATATTTTTGTGCGACAAACTGGATGCTAATGAATGATCAATTTTTTTTGTTGGACTAATATATATATAATACAATATAGATCTATCCAATGACTTACTTATGGTATACAAAGTGAATAAAATAATCAATCAATTATTAGTAGAGTATATCTATAAAAAATAATTTCCATTAAAAGATGCTAAATATGATTCATTTCCTAAATGTTTGATAAATTGGCTAAAAACAAGTTATTAGACTAGAAATCCTCGCCAATAATTAATGGCTTTTATTTTTGTATCAAATTTTTTTTTGTCTGTGTGTTATTCGATATAATAAAACCAATTATTGGTATATATATATAAAATCGTTTAGACTTTATTTTTGTATTTAATAAAAATACTGAGACAGACATTATATTATAAGTATATATTACTGTGTATTATAGTTATAATTAATTAGTATAAATGTCTGATCCAAGAGATATACAAAAAATCAATTATTTTGTCTTTGTTTTACAGCAACGGCCGCCACAAGAGCTGATCCCTTACCACTTCCTTCATCGGCTAAAAAGAGTTCGACTTTTTTATCATCAATCGGAACCAATTCAGCGATAAAATCAGTGATCAAAGTATGAAGTTTTGGATGTTTTTTATAGAAAGAGCCGTCAATTGCCACTCTTATAAACGGCTTATCGATTCTGTCGACAACCGATACAATAACTGGTAATAATTTACAGTATAATTAAAACGATGAGATATTCACACAAAAAACAATTAAAATAAATGAAAATAATAGCAATCAATGATTACTACATACTGGCGGCAATTAATTGTGCGTTTCTGACAGCAATTAAAGAGCACAAGTATTTCACAATTTCAATGTCATCTTTGGTTATCTGAGCCGAGGTATAGCCTAATCGTTGAAGTAATTTAGTCACAAAGTCATCACTTTTGTCGTTCTCGACTAACGACGCGTCCGGAGCTTTGATTGAATCCTTTTGTTTGAGAGCATCGGTAATGAGTCCGCCGACAAACAGTTGGTTTTCGGCTAACGTTAATAGTGAACGACGTATAAGATCACCAAAAAAGAAACCTCCGACTAATTTCTCAAATCTATTATTTTATAATTAGTATAAAACAAATAATTTTATCTAAAAAATAGACGAACTCTAACCCATAAATATGTGGAGACATTGACTCTTCATCCAACTCCATATCCCATCGAGTTTTTACATAATCAATAGCGCCGTCATCTCCAAGAAAGCCACACTCAGTGTTAAGTATAATGCTTTCAACAGGTTTGCCAAATGTCTTAATTGGATCTATCTTTTCAATTTGTTTTACTTTTTCCAAATAACTAATATTCATACCGGAGCCCATTATAACACCAACGTATGTCTCAGGTTTCATATACATACCATACATGAGAGTAGCCGTCACGTCATTAGATATAGACATTACCTGCACATCCAAACTCTGGCGTTCAATGGCATCGCGTAATAATTGAACGGCACATTTGTCATCAGCAATAAAGTTGGTTTGAATACCTAAATGTTTTATCTTTGACTTATCCAAAGCTAACTGATCGAAACCAAACGAAAAGGTGAATCCAAGAGGTAGTCTTTTATCGCTTATGTCGGGATTTTTTTGCAACGAAATCGCCGATATTTTTAGCCAATTGATCAAAAAACTATATCAAATGGTAAGTTAATGAATTAAAAAAACTATATATAATAATGAAATACCTGTTCAGCACTTGTTCCCGATCTTTGATCAGCATTTAGTTCGTAGTATTGGACACGAAATTCTGGTTCTGTTCCCGGTTTTAGTCGACATAACATAATCCGCAAATTACTGTTCCCAATATCCATAGCCAATACATCGCCGATTTCTGTCCCGTCCGGGTATTCCGTTAGAAACGAGTTACACATATAAAGGCATGACTTTCGCAACGGATTGGCCTCTAATCCGTGTCTTATCTCTTCACTCATGGAATCAATAATTTTCTTGAGTTTAGAAAACGTTAAAATATATTCTTTAAGTATTTCAAGAATCTATTATTTAAAAAATAATTTAAATTAATAATATATATTTTTAAATAATATTAATAATCTATTAATTTTATAATTTGTTTTAAATATTAGTTAATGAAAAAATTAAATAAAAAAATATACATTCACTTTGATTTTAGAGTAAGCAATACTATAAAAACTAAATCCAATACTACAGTATCATACTGTATATAATTTATATAATACTCGTAAATTATTATTAGTAAATTCTGTAAATATACAGAATATACAGTACATTATTATATTTATTATATTATACTTCATGAAAAATACAAATATTTTTCGTGTACTTAACAAAAAAAACAATAACAGCAACAATACTGTATGTGTAATATTAACTTTTATTTTGGCAAACAAACAACAATAAGATTTACTATTAAAAATAATGATAATTTATGTGTATCTTATAGTAGAAGAAAATGATTTCTTTGAAAATTGACTTTAAAAAATAAAATTACATTTGAAATAAAATATAAATATAATATATTATAATTAAATTACAATCCTTTATATAGTGACTAACAATTATTCTGATTTAATTTATGTAAATTACCTGGATTAAAAATTATATATCTAAAACTATTATATATAAATTTTTAATTATTATATTTATTTATATTGTCTAATTTTATTGAAAAAATAAGTTCAAAACTACGTTAGAATTATATTTTTTGACAAATTAAAGATATTATTATAAAGAATATTTCAATGTTAAGATTAAAATTAATCAATAAATGAAATAATCAATAAAAAATATTTTTAATTTTAGTTCAAATAATTTGCAAAAAATATTATCAATACTAATATTTATTTTAATAAAAAACAAATAATATTAATTCTATATTCTTTTATAAATTTATTGTATACTAATTGTTAGCCATAGTTGAGTACTGCATAAACTTTTGTTAAGTCTATTCAAACAAAAATCTAGTGTTCAACCAGTTTTTTATTATTTAGTTTCTAGTGTATAATATATATATAATTTACTACTGTAAGTTAATATCATATAAAATATTATTAAAAACCATTTTTCATAATTTGATATCTATTAGTCCTCGAAATACACAATAAATAACAAACAAATAAAGACATTAAACTAATGGTGTAATCGCATGTGTGAACTGTTGTAAGAGAGAGAGAGAGAGAGAGAGAGAGAGAGAGAGAGAGAGAGTCAAAAAATCAGTCATTTGTTGTCATATTATCAATTCTCAGTGGGTTTTGTTGGATGACTTTTGTTTACAGGTAAGTCATATATGAAAATCATAATTTTTAAACAGTATTATCAGTAATTTTAAAACACAATTATATATATAAAGAAGTGTTTCATTAATTATGTCCGAGCGGTTTTCTAAATAACTTTTGATCTGGTAGAGATAAATTATTTCTGTAAAAAGTTTATAATTTAGTTATTTACGCGTGATAATAACCACTTTTCATTTTTAAATTTAAATCATGTGATCATATTTTTAACGGGATGTTTGCAAACCACTATGTCAAAACCTAACCTATAAATAATATGATAACAATTTTATAGCAAATTTGTAAAGCTTAAGTTGATAATTTATGGCAAGAAATTTTTTTTGAAATTGGTCGAAGAATAAATTTTCTATGGCTTTTCGAACTTGTGGAAAAACACATTATATAAAATAATCGAAATTAAAATGACGTTATTTATGGATAGTAGACACTTATTAGATAAAGATTTTAATACTATTACTTTTTCTAAAAACAAAATTTTTTTATGTCGAATATTTTTTTAGATAATCAAATTTAAATAAAAATTACATTATCGTATTACAATGTTGCGTTTTTTAGAGTAATTTAATTATCTGAACAAATATTTGACATAAAAAAATTTTGTTTTTATAAAAAATAATAGTATTAAAATCTTTATCTAATAAGTGTCTACTATCCATAAATAACGTCATTTTAATTTCGATTATTTTATATAATGTGTTTTTCCACAAGTTCGAAAAGCCATAGAAAATTTATTCTTCGACCAATTTCAAAAAAAATTTCTTCCCATAAATTATCAACTTAAGCTTTACAAATTTGCTATAAAATTTTTATCCTATCATTTATAGGTTAGGTTTTGACATAGTGGTTTGCAGACATCCCGTTAAAAATGTGATCACGTGATTTAAATTTAAAAATGAAAAGTGGTTATTATCACGCGTAAATAACTTAATTATAAACTTTTTACAGAAATAATTTAACTCTATCAGATCAAAAGTTATTTAGAAAACCGCTCGGACATAATTAATGAAACACTTCTTTATATATATATATATATATATCATAGCATTATACCGGTACAGTACATACCTTTTGTTTTTTTCTGGTATCGACAACATTGAGCACTGGGTTATGATATGGAGAGTTGGCCAGTAATACTGTTTCAGTAGTCGATGAGTCCATAGTTTATAATTATTTGAAAAAGTGTTTGCCTTTTATTAATATAATCAACAAATTATTATATTAAAAAACTTTTGATATTATAAAAAATTTATTTTTTTAAAATATTTTGTGTCGATAGCAGGCGCTCGACACTACAATTCTATCGCAAGCGTGGATATAACAACTACTCTACCGGTTCCGCACCAGTAGTAGTCTCTTAGCTCTCACACCGACATGTCGTATATATTTTAATTACTAAATAAAACCGTTTTTTATATAACGCGTGTATTTACGTTAATTACTTTTACCGCCGATTTCCCGATTATTGAGTTGGTCACCGCTCGCAATGCGATAACCGACTCAATTGGCGCAGTCGCCGAGATCGAATTTACGCTAAAAATCACCGATTTTTATACCCCATTTTTAACCGTTTTTACGACTAGCCGTTTGAATGCTAAATTCAACGGTTTTTTTGGACGCCATTTATTTTAACGATTTTTATTAACCGACTTTTGCGACGACATTAAGAGCTTATTAAGAAGCGAAAAGACCGAAGAAGGTAACGATGTCTCTCCGATCGGGTAATACTTACAGGGGAACCCTGCCGCCAACCGAAGTTATTACCGAAAATATTTCCGCCGAAGATAACTCCGAAGACATGACGAAATTTGCCGACGAATTGGATAGTCTAACTCAAGGAATCACCGCCGAAACTAACTTCGAAGAGTTAGCCGAACGTATGGCCACGTTGGCCACCGCTGCCCGCGCCGCTGCGGCAGCCCGCGAACAGACTATCCAAGCCGAATCCGCCGCCCGACCGATGACAAATGCGAATGCAATGAGACGATTAGACTTCGTAGATACCCGAAATGCGAGACCACTACCGACGGCAGCACCCGCCAAGACATCATCGAAGATGTGCGATTCGTTTAGTGGTGACAAATCGATAGTTCCGATAGACGAATGGATCATAGGATTTGGATCCTTAGTATACGATTTTACCGATAATGAGAAGCTAACGTCGATGGCCAAGCATCTGACCGGCGAAGCCTTCAGCTGGTACTGCCGAGAGGTAGCCAGTAAGCGACCGAATATCACGTGGGATACGTGTAGATCGAAAATAATCGCCCGTTTCGGCCGTGTGGTAGGCCACGGGATAGTAGAGGCGTCCGAGCGACGACTAAGAGGAAGCGAATCCGTATTGTCTTATTATAATGACATGCGCCGGCTTTTGGATGAAACAGACGTCGGAGACAAAGATAAGGTCGGCCTACTTACCAAAGGTATGCCCGACTGGTATAAACCTCATCTGGCCGCCCAGTACCCGAAGACTCCTGAAGATTGGTTCCGTATAGCCGTAGCAATAGAAGAAACCCGAAAAAGACAGCGATATCCCGGAGTTAATACGATGGAAGACACCGAAGATAAGACGAAACACGAAAAGAAATACGATTGGAAAAAGAAGCGAAATAACGACAAACCTACCGTTCCTTGCCCTCGCTGTAAGCGATATGGTGCCACTGAATACCATTGGATGCGTCTCTGCCACCGCCCGGACACTAGATTACAGCCAGCTCCGCGACCGGCCGCTGGTAATGACTCGACAGCCGCTGTCAACGCGATAGTTATTAATGACGACCGCCATTACGGCGTGAAGATAAACGACAAACCCGTAAATGCATTCATGGATCATGGATCCGAATTAACGATATTATCAAAAGAAATCGCCGATGATTTGAGATTACGACCCGCTGGACGAGGTATCAGAGTAAAGACCGTGGCCGGATTCAAGACCACTCTCGGAGAAGTCCGAGTCGACATCAAACTGGACCGACAGACCGCCAGAGTATCGATGCACGTAATGGACGATATATCGTATGATGTCATCGTTGGCATCGACATAGCGTATATGGAGACGAAAGTGCGACTAAAAGATCAACAAAACGTTAAAAGCTATTCAATTAAAGTCGCAAATTTACCGACAATTGGTTTAATCACAGTAGTTGATCCCGCGTTAGCAACCGAATCAGTACTTCCTAAGCCCGATGCTAATCCGATAGCTCAACAACCGAAACATATGCCAATCGAAAAGATGACGATAAAAGAGACCGACGATCAGATAGTAAAGAAACTCATCCGACCGTCGCTTACTCAGTTGACAACTCACGACAATCACCGAAATCTCATTTACGACAAACAGCACGAAATCAAAGCGTATAAAATCCGAAAACCAAAGATAATCGATGGACTCATACACGTAGCCTATCGTGGCGTCACTAAATTAGTTGTACCGCCATCGATGGTCGCAAACGTAATAAAAGAGTTCCACAACGACACCAAACATCACGATTTTAATCATACATTTCGATTGGTTTCATCGAAACATTGGTGGCCAACGCTGAGAACCGATATCTCCAACTTTATTAAGAGATGCCACCGATACCGACAAAACGTTACTAAACGATATCGTAAACCGCCTATCATACGCAATGTCAGACACGACGATAAGCATCGCTCATCTGATTTACGTATCGGTGATGTCGTTAAGTATCGCATACCAGACCGTCACTCTCCGCGAAACAATAAGTACATACACGGTCTGTACCGTATAGTTGATCAGATCGGTCCCGAAACTTTTCGTATAAAACAATTCAACGTAAGAGATGCTAATGTCATGAAAACGTTTGTTTCTCATTCATCGCATCTCTTACGCTATCATCGCTATCACAACTCGCTGATCACCGAAAACATATCCAACGCTAACGATCCTGACATCGATTACTGCCCGCCGAAACACAAGCATCGCATTGGCCATCCGTTCCGACCTATGGCCGGAATCTCGCGGCCGGGGAGTGTGTCGATAGCAGGCGCTCGACACTACAATTCTATCGCAAGCGTGGATATAACAACTACTCTACCGGTTCCGCACCAGTAGTAGTCTCTTAGCTCTCACACCGACATGTCGTATATATTTTAATTACTAAATAAAACCGTTTTTTATATAACGCGTGTATTTACGTTAATTACTTTTACCGCCGATTTCCCGATTATTGAGTTGGTCACCGCTCGCAATGCGATAACCGACTCAATTTAATTACAAAATCTTTTAACAGAATTAAATCATTTTTTGTATTACAGTATTTATATCAATATTTACTAATATTACGTGTTTTTAATTTTATCAACAATTCATATATTTATTAACATTGCGTGTTTTAAGTTTATCAAATAATTTTTCAATTTTACTATTGATAAAAATATAATTGATAATAAAAATTTCAATATAAATTAGCTGTACAATAATAATCTTTATTGATCATAACACGTTGATACAATTAATATTTACATATATGATACAAATTTTATTTTATATAATAAACATAATAAATGTTATAATGTTAATGTTAAAATGTTATACAATAAAATCAAAAAAATAAAACTATCTTTAAAAACATCTAATAATTACAACAATATTGCATAATATGAAACTTGAATTATCTTTTAATTATATTTTGTAAAATATATTTATTGGATAATATTTTTTACTCTTATCTAAAAAATTATTACAGTATTTCATATTTCTATTAAATAAACGTATAATACATATTATTATTTGATATCCTAATATAGCAGTACGAGTTATTTTAAATATGAAATTAACAAAAATAAATAGTTAATTACAAAATTTTATATTACAGTATAAATATAATTAATTCTAAATTATTTTTTCTTTGCTTTGAATGTAGTTTATTATGAATTAAAGTAATATAAATTATTGAATTAATACAATGTTTGACATTTATAATACACTTGACAATAATGACAATTAATTTATTTATAATAATAATAATAATACTATAGTTTATATAGACTAATATACAATATTTAATAAGATTAAATATTATATTTATTTAGTATTATATAACTTATAAAACGATTGTAATATATATATAAATAAAACACAGAATTTTAGTATTTGAAGTTTATTGTATTATTTAAAACTTAATTATATATAATATTTATTAATTAAAAAATATAAATTAATTATAATCACAGATAAATAGTAAACTCATTAAAAATTAATACATTCAATAATGAATAGTTTATTAAATTAATAAAATGTAAATTATAACGTTATGTTTGATATAAATTTGTCATTAATTGATTTTAATATAAGGACAGCAAATATTCTGTACATAATTAAAAGTTTGTAAATCATTGACATTTTATTTTATTTATATTTAGTAAATATGCTATAATTTTACTTACAGTTATGATCTAATATTTTATAATATTGTTATACAAAAGAATTTTTAACCAAAAATATTATTATTAATTTATTATACAATAAGTTATATTATATTTGTTAATATATGTTTGTATTAAACATAATAAACTAAATTTTATTATTAAACATATACTTTAATTTATAACTTAATTATTAAATCTAGATTTTTGTTGAATAAAATTCTATAAATATATAATATATTTTTAGTAATATCTGTATACATAATAAATTGCAGACTCTATTACTGTATATACAATATATACTGTATAGATATATAATTCAATATTTAATTATCATAAAATCTATTTAGCTAACAAAAATAAATAAAAAATTGAACATAAAAATATATAAATCAAACATAAAAATTTAATTAAAATACTTATTATTATAATATTATTTTAGATAAGTGACATTTTAAAAAAAATTAAAAATATATAATTATAATGTATTCACTTTTAAATTAATCCATTATTTGATTTTAAAAATGTTAGATATTAAATATTTCTAAAAACATTTTTAAATAATTTTAAGCTTTATTTGTTGCTAAATATAATGATGATTTTATTTTTAAAAATATTACGATAAAAAACAATAATGAAAATTACTTTAATTATATTAAATTATTTTTACCATATTTATTTTCAAACATTAATTATTTAAGTATTAGTTTTATAACTTATCATATAATAATAACATATGATTATACATATTACTATAAAAATCATATTATAATCTAATCTAAATGTTAATAAGACTATCAAGGTTTTAATAAAAAATTTTTATAGTTATTATCATTTATTAAAAATATGATTTTAATAAAATTAAAATGAGAATATAGAGACCAATAAATATTATTGGGAAGAAAATACAGTATATAATGCCATAAATGTCATTATTTTTATATTATAATAAAAATATTGTCATATTTTTTGGTGGGAAAGGGAGGGGCAGACAACCTATAGGATTACAATATAAAAAACATTTGTTTGTTTTTTCTCTTAAATATTTTGAACCACATTATCACCAGTCGATTGATTGCTATTTTCATTGTTATTATCATTACTGCTATTATTACTATAGTTGTCGTCGTCATTGTCGGCCTCGACAACAGTATTGTGTCTCGACTTGATATATACCGATCCGTTAAGTGTGGTCTCATCAATGGTGGCCCGTATGGTGCCGTGTCTGGCCCGACCCCATGACTGAGGTTTGGCCGAAATAAACAAACAGAAACTAATGGCACCGACCAAATAGATTCCGGCCGCCAAATAAAACAGAATATTCCATTGGCTCATCGGGTTAGACGACTGTCCAAAATAAATAAATAAATAATCAAATTTATTAATATATTTAATAGTAATATAAAATAATTTTATGTTTTATATAAATTACGAAATTGTTTTATTTACTGTATATAATAATAATTTTATTCAATATTTTTAAAAAAAATTATAGTATAGTACTGTATAGTATGTGTGTGTGTGCCGACAATATTTATTAAGAGATGAGACATAATAAAAAAAGCATTGACTAAACAATAATAAAAAAAAATTAAATTACTTTCAACGATCAACATAATGGATAAATATAACATCAATTTTTATTTTTTGTTGTTTTAAAAATATAAATGTATAAATTTTTAGTTCATAATATAATACTGTACTCTATATGAAGCAATAATTTTTGTAGATTTATTGTTGAAATATTATACATTAAATAAATCCTTAAATAATAGATCATTAAATGTTAGTCATATGTGTTTAAAATTTGTATTATTTTTTGTGATATAGTTTTTCATTTAATAGACCAGTTTATGCGACATTTATATTTTTTTATTGCTAGGTATTATACTCTAACTATTTTTTAGTTATTTTAATATTATCTCTTAAAATAAACCAACAAAATCTACTATTTTTTCGTTATTTATTAAACTATATTATATAAGTTTAAATTTCATTGAACTTTAGACAAATTTTAAATTTAAACTAAATAATTAAATATTAAAAAATATATATATATAGTCATTAGTTTATATGTAAACAAAATATATTTTTATAATTGTAATATAAGTGATATAATGTAATAAAAAACATTATTTTTTGTAAGTGATAAGTTTATAAAGTATTATGTCGATAAATAGTACTTTAATTGAAATTTTGATTAAAATAAATTTAATATATTTTCATCTCAACGTCATATGTAAAATAATGAATAATCAATTGTCAAATAAATTATCTTTAATATATTTTTCACATATATTATATATATAACTTATATAACTGTGGGGCAATTTTGATAAATTACTATTCAGTTTATTCTATATATTATTATTATATAATTATATTTCAATATTACAAAAATATGTTGCAAACAATGTATCTATAGTATAATATTTATATGCCTGTAATATACATTATATAAATTACATTATTTAGAAAATTATAAATTATGAAAACATCATATAGTTATTCTGATGGCATAAAATATTTGCTCTAATTATAGACGAAAATCAGTAAAATATGTAAATTTTTTATTATTGATAAACTTATAGAGAAATGTTATATAGAGTATATATATATATATATATATATATATATATATATATATATATATATATATTATAAATATATATCAGTATTTATATGGTTTTATAAATGACATTAGATTTAAGGCAAATGTTCATAATTTGAAAGCATAGCTAATATTTCAAACACTTATTTTGAATACCAAATACATAAAAGATATTATGATTACGTGAATTTGATTTTATTTTTATCAATTTATATATATATACACTATATATTGTATAAACAGTATATAAAAAAACTAAAAACACCTATTATGTTTGTAATATATATATATATATATATTCTAGAAAATAAAAACTAACAAAAAGCTCTCATTGTTTGTAACAAATTGATTGGAAATAATCTGCAAAACTATTTGTTCACAAAATATACAAAAACACTGCATTTTACTATTTAAACTCCTACTTGTTTTCTGTAAAAATCAATCCCTGGAAACAATTTTTTTGTTGTTGAAAAATACAAAAATATATATTTTGAGACATAAATTATATCACACAAACACATACACATATGTAATGTATGTATAATAAAATACTAAAAATAATTTTTTAGGAATTGCCTGAATTGTTTACATAAAACTATCTTAATATACAATATAAATTGTATTAAAAATTTATAAATTATAGCAATCAATTAATTTAAATAATAGTTAAAAATATTAATGAATTTCTTACAGTATTGCCGTCGAGTACGAGTCCGACCACTAATGGGGCCAAAAATCCCGGAAAACTGGCAAACGAATTGGTGAGACCGTAGAGAGAGCCGGAGTAATCGGGCGCCACATCGACAACAATCGGTGAATCGCCGCCAGCCATAAGTCCCAACACTATCATACCAAATATGAGAAGCGTAATGACGGCGCCCTGATTGCAGCCAACGGCCGGTATGACTGCCATTAAAACCGCTGCTCCACTCAGACCCAGTGTTTCAAACAGTTTCCGCGAAACCGTACGATTCATTAGACGTCTTCTTTCGATAAGATCCGATATGTAACCGAAAAACATTAGTGAAACGCTTAAAGCTATGTATATACAGGCGTTGACCACACCATTCTATGGGAGGGAAAGATTGGGTCATTAAAGTTATTAAAAAAATAATAAATCAATCAATTCAGTTATGAATGGTCTTACCAGATCCATGGACAGGTGTAGTACCGATTCCAGATAAGCAGGCAGTTTGGACATTAGAAACAGATTGCCCCAGGCAGCACAAAATTTGGTTATAAGTATGATCCAAACTTGTCGGGACTTGAGTATGGATCCCCAGGGAACATAGGAACGACCCCTTTTGCGTCGGGAACTGGCCGTCACGTGGGCCTGAATGTACATTAGCTCGTCGTCGCTGATTCTGGGATGTTCTTGAGGTGTGTTGTGTATAACGTAAAACCAGGGGAAAAAACAAACACAGCCTAAAATGCCCAACACGTAGAACACTGCCGGCCAGCCGTCGGCAAACACTTCCTGCTGTGAAAGGGCTGCCGACAGTGGACTTGTAATAACTGCACCGATATTGCCGCCGACCTGTATCAGTGCCAGTGTTAGTCCTCTTTCTTGCAATGGTATCCAATAGGCAAGCATTGTGTATAACGATGGTGTGAGCACTCCCTACCAAATAAATGATTATTATTATTGATTACAAAATATTAATATATAATTTTTAAATACCTGAGCCAAACCGGTAGCTATTCGGACTACAATAACTGAATAGACTGACCAATTGGCGCAAACAGGAATTATCAATGTCAGTATACCGGAACTCAATAGTGAGGCGCCCACCAGTAAACGAGCACCCATCCAATCGGCTAACTGTCCGCCAAAACAATTAGTCACAATATAGCCGTAATAATAAGCGCCCAAAACGACACCTTGAATTGATTCCGACCATTCAAAGTCACCCTCAATTTCCTATCATTTTTTAAACATTGATTAGTAATTATAAATGTTTATATATATATAATATACATTAATATATTATACTTCTTTTGAATTAGTTTGACTACCACTACCGTCACCAACAGGACAGGTATCATAATCATGAGTGCCATCGTTTCGTTTAACCATTGCAACAATAGTTAGATTTAAATTGGTTCGCATTGTATATGACAAACCATTGGCTATAACACTTAACAATACGATTAAGTATCGCACGGGTATACATCCTATAATCAAATTAAATTAAAAATAAAGTCAATAATTGATAATCTCTTAAATTTGTGAAAAAAACATTATATATATAATTTTGTCTATTGACTAAAATACATGATTTAATTTTTTTAAAACAAAACAAAAATACGATATAATTAATGATATAATGAATTGTTATGACAACAAATACCTAATCCGTGTTTAGAGGAGTTGTTAACAGATTTTTTGCCAGAAACTAATGAGTCGTTCCTTAGTTTTGACATTTTTCTCTCTTTCTCTCTAAAGCTCTAAATTTATTGATAATAATTATTAGTTTTAAGTTTTATATTTAAAAAAATAAAATAAATTTGTTTACCAAAAAATAAATAAATAAAATAACTTAGTTTTGAATATGACTTATTTCTTTTTTCATAAAATATATTTATAACAAACAAACAAATTATTATTATATTTTAATTTAAAAAAATAGCATGAAGTGTATACTACTGTAAATTATTATTATTATTAAAAATACGATATATCTATGAAAAAATCGGGTTTTTATGGTATAACTCGTGAAATTAATATAAGTTGTAATTATTAATATAATATAAAAAATAAGTTTAGAAAATTTCCAATTTTTGATTGAGTTTTTATTTTATTTTTTTTAATTATATAGTATATACAATCAGAGATAAATATATACATTAATTGCCTTTCTTTATGATGTTTTCAAAACTATTTAATATAAAATTAAAAAATTTATAAATATAAACTGAAGCCAAATATGCATGACTTTTATATACCTTCAATTTTCATGAAATTATACTATTAAAAAATAAAAAATTGTTTGCGAAATACATACTGTAGTTAAACCTATAGTTAATATATATATATATAATATAAGCGTCACTAATGATAAATAACGGATTGTCTTTATTATTATTATTATTAAAGGCATAGCAATTGTTTTATTTATTATATGCTGTATAAAGATATCATATAAAATATAACATTTTATATACTAAGATAGTGTTTTTGTTAGTAAAGTCATTAAAAATTTTCGTTTTATATTTTTATTAGATTTATTGCATATTTGATGCTTCAATATATTTATGTCTTAATATAATACAGTAATATTAAAACAAAACATATATATATATATATAAAATCATTATTAATGATGAGTTTTAAATGGATTTTTTGTTGCGAAACTTATTACTTAGAAAAATATCTAAAATGTTTACTAGTTTTTTAAAAAAGATATATAACATCAGTAAATAATTATTTGTTTTTTATAAATATTAATATATTTTTCTTGTTATTAAAATATACAAATTTTAAATCTGTTTTTTTAATATAATATATAAAATTATGTTTTTATGACAATTATAAAGTGCATTTTTAATGGCAGTATATATATTGTATAATTAATTTCATAAGAAAGTGTGACTAACTTTTTTTTGATATGTTATCTCTTAGAAAAAAATAAGATAATTAATTTATTTGTTATTAAAATATTGTAGTAATTGACAATAAAAATAACCATATAAGGTCCTGTTTTTTGTCTAATATAATTAAATTATAAATAACTCATATTAAATAAAATCGGCATATTTAAAAAAACATTATGTTAAATATACAATTATTGTATTATATGTATGCAATTATAGCCGATAAATGTAATAAAATACTAATTTTGTTGTCCATTAAAATCAATTATAATAATTATATTTGTTTTTCTCTGTTTTTTTTATTTCATTCTACATTAGAAACTGTTTTTTAAAATTTTATTATCTTAATTAATTAAGTTATAAATTAATTATCATATTATAAAATGCATCACTTTATTTCGTAAGTTTATTATTAGTAGTAAATTTATAATAATATGTTTTATTCATTTTCTATAAAATGTACATTAGTTTGCTAATTGTTAAAAAATATTTATAATTCAGTAATAGATTAATTATTTACAATATATAAATTTTATTTAAAAATGTAAATTATTTTTTATGTTTAAATTAAGATATCTCACCAAATATTTAATATAATGCTAAATACCAATAGTTATAATTTATTATCAAATTATTTGTAACTATAAATACCGGTATATTAGATTAACATAAGCATTATGAGTATATTTTACAAAATACTATTTATTATATAAATACTGAATAATATTTTATAATACTGTATATAATATACTGTTATGTTAGATATTAATCAAAATATAATCTTCTATTGATTTTGATCATTGTATACAATAATCATTAAAATTACTCATTAATTAAGATTCAATGGTCTAATTTGTATTAATATACAGTATGTATTTTATTTAAATTTCATTTTAAATAATAGATATTACTAAATTATTTTTAACTTATATTATAGCAATTTTTATTCATTATTTATATCTAATATTTTTTTTATTGATAGTTAATAATATTATACTAAATATATAGAAATGTGGAATTTATTAATATAAAGATTATTATTAATAATAATAAGTAATTATCTATAGAATATGTCTTAATGTTTGTTAGAAAATATTCCAATAACTTTCAATATATCATATAAATATTAATTACATAATAATTTTATATTACAAATAGTGTTGAGAGTGAAAACATTGTATTAAAAGTACACAATTTAATAAAATACTAATATAATCATAATTAAAATAATTGATTTTATATTTATTTTTATAAAAATTATATCTAAATTAAGTTATTTTTTATTATTTATAATTAAACAATATTATATTAACTTTGTACAACTTTGTATAAACAGTATTGTATAATTTACTATATTATCTATTTATAAACATTTTCTAACAAATATAATTTTTTTATGTACAGTATGTTAATTTTAATATATTTGATAAATAATTATTTTGTTTAAATTGAATATTAATGTTACTAATTTACCAATTATTCTGTAACTAATATGTTAATGAAATCATTATGAAATTATTAATTTAATTTTTTATATATTATATATGTTAAAGAATAGTAAATTTATCTATAACATTTATTATATATAATGCACATTATCCTGTTAACAAATTTCAAATAAATAAAAAATTTGATTACTAAAATTATTATTATCTGCTTTATTTACATAATTTTTATCGATATGAAACATAATATAAAAAAATTATTATAAAAATATTATTATAAAAATATTATTAAAAAAATATTTTTTTAAAATACAATTGATGCAAATTAATATAAAACTAGGTAAATATTTTTATCAAAAATATTTGAATCGATATTATAATCTAAGACATTTATTAATAAAATAACAATAAATTAAACTACTATAACTTTATTGTAGGTTTAAAATTGTAAATAAAATAATTTAATAATATTTTTTTAATAAAAAAAACTTATTAATATCTAATTTTAAAGTAATAGTCTATAATAATAATAATAATAATTTTTATGCAAATATTTATCAAACTAAATTCTTAAAATAAAAATATAAATAAATCATAAAAATTTTAATATTAATACATAATTAATAATACTGTATACAGTAAAGTACAGGTATATTGATAAAAATTATAAATTTACTAATCAATTTAAAATTGTTTTGCTTATTTTGCATATTTTTTATTTACAACAATTGCTCCAGGTACATACAATATAATTTAATAAATATATTCTTACAATTTGTAAATAATTTTTATATGTTTGAAAAAAAAGATTTAATAAAAGTAAAAATAAAATAATAATTATTTTGAAAACAGAATTAAGTATTTTTTATGAGTTTTTTTTAATTTGTCATATTTTGTATCGGTTTATTAACTTATATTACATAAATTTATAAATATTTTTTATTTGATGTCATTACACGTGCCTAACATTACACATACATTATCATAGAATAAACAGTAATATTTGAGATAACCTTATATTCAATTTAATGCTAAGTAATCGCTTAGGTTTGGATATAACTTTGATTTTGTTTATTTGTTTAGTTTGAGTAGTAGTAGTAATATTAGTAGTAGTAATAATAATAATAGTCTATTTTATATGTATTAATAATAAGCAATAAACACTTAATCAACAAACTTGTCAAAATCAAGTTATATGATACTTATTTTTTATGCAATAAAAATAAAAATTAAATTATACTTTAGACTGATAAAGATTTTTAATTTTAGATAAATAATTCAAAGTAATATAAAGTAAATACGTTAATATGTTTACACTGACAAATACAACTAAGATAATAATAATATATTAAGACCGTATTTATTTTATATCGACAAATTAGATTGGGGATGATTCACATATTACGTTTGTAATTGGGGGATAGGGAATGTCGGCGAAAAATTAACTTTTGCTAACGAGTGAAACCTTAAGAACTTTTGCATTTAAATAATTTAATGAATTAATTTTTATCAGTTTAACAGTTTGAATAAATATATGCCTTTTTAATAGAAATAGTTTTATTTCCAGTTTTTTTGGAATATTTTATAAAATATTAATTTAAATCATTATTTTATTGTTTAAATTAATTATATTTATTAGGGATGGGGATTAGAAACATGCGAACGTGATTTTTTAAAATTACTATATGAAAACATAGGGGTAGGGGGTTATATTACTTAAAAAGCGCGAATGTAATATATGAATCACCTCTTATATAGTTAATATTAAGCGTATAAAAATATTCATTTATTTTTTATAAAAAAAATCCCTAATATATATATATATTAGGGATTACATCTCAAAAACATTTAGATAGAATTAATTTTTAATTTTATTATTGAATTATTTTTAATTTAATCGACACTAAAATATATTAATTTATTAATTTATATGTTATATACAAGAATATTACTTTTACAATATTGCTGTATTATGTCGTATAATATTATTTATATAATAAATAAACATTAATTATATCATTGTATATTATAAATTATTTATATTTTACTAAATGCTTTATTATAAAATAATATATATAGTATTATATACCTTTAAATATAATTTTTCTTAAATAATTAAATCTTGAAAAATAAAATAATAAACTAATATAATAAATACAACAATATTAAAAAATACTATTATATTAGTTTATTATTTTATAGTAATTTCGATAGTAATTGAAATATTTCAATGTTTACCAAAAATAACTTATTTTGTCCACAAAAATAATATAGTTTTCATAAATTTATTCAAACTATTATTCGTTTTTCGTGTTAAGTTAACATTATCTTAACATTTTTTTACTGATAACCACAAAATGTAATAATAATAATAATATTGATATCATTTGAATACACTCCTAATGTCCATCTAAAGTACTCTTTAGTTAAACAAAATTTAAATAATATTATGTTATTTCGTGACTTATGTAAAGATTTATGCGAACATAAAATTAATATATTTATTTGATAACTATTATGGTTTACTATAAGTAAAGTATATATGTTTTTTAAAAAAATAAAATTGTTTAATCTTATTAAAAAAAATTATTGATTAATATTGTAGATATTAGTGATACCAGTATTAATATTGACTATAGATAGCTGATAGCTAAGTAACAATATAATAATAATAACAACAACAAAAAGATTAATCTAATTTTAAGAATTTTATTTTTAATCTTATGGATAATATTAATATAAAAAACTACTAATATATATATTTTTATTAACTTTACAATATTTACTATTTATTTGATTCGATACTTTAGTATTATAAATTTTAATATGATAAATAAAAAAATTTTTTTTTAATTATATCACCATTATAAATGTATTAAACTAGATTATGTAAAATTCATAAAAAAGATTATATTAAAATTAAATATAGATAGATAATAGATAGATAGAAAGTAATATATAGATAAAAATAAATAAATAAATAGAGAGAGAGAGAGAGAGAGACTAAAGTTTTGAATTTGCAGCGCATGTATGTTATGTGGATGTCATTTGCTGGTAGAAAACAGTTGTATAAATAGTCTGTTTATATATCGGTTAGAAATTTAGTATACTATATGACTCTCTTTCTCTATCTATCTCTCTCTAGACATAACTCTACAGTGAAGTTCATATTTATAAATACAAACTCATCCAAAAACTGACAAAACCATTAATAGTTGTTAACAAAAAAAAACAATTTTATGATTATTTACACTCAAATGTGAAGTTATTTTGTGTTTCTGTGTGTGGTTTGTGGTATTGTTTATATATATATATATATATAAAGTTATATAAAAAATAAATAAACATATATTTTTATGCTTATTATTATTAATGGCTTTATTTTTTGTTTTGAAATACATGTCACAAAAAAGTGCCAAATGAAAGCCCAATATTATGTTTAAATTAAGGGCCAAAACCAATACCACCACCACATCTCTGGGGGTAATCATTGTCACACTTATTATTGGATCGACAATAATACAGCTACCGGTGCTGTTATGTGCTGACATCGGCGATAATAATCAAAAAAGTGAGCACTACTTGTTGCATAAAATATTACTTTTAAATATATTTATATAATTAGTTATTATTATTATTTAAAAAATGTTTTTGTGTAGTTTTATACAAAAATTAATAATAATAATATTTATTTCTTAATATATACTATATATATATTGCATTTATTAACATAATATTAATACAAATTATTCATATGAAAAAAAACTTTATACAAATTAGTTGAAAATTTTTTTAATGTAAAAAATATTTCCCACTGTTTTATGTAAATATTGAATGTTAAAAATTAATTTTCTTAAATTTTTCTTATTATTATATTATATATAATAGTATATTTGATATAATGCATTGTTGTTATTGTTTTTATTTAATAATAGAATAATGTTAAATATATTTTTATTCAATTTATATATAATAAGATAAGTGATAATCACTGTAATACAGTATTTTTAGTTTATTTTTATTTTTTTTTGAGGGAAGCATTTGGTTTTACTTGAATGCATATTATATTATACCAGTACTGGCCATACAAGTGATTGAATTCCCCCCAGAAATAGCACTTTCTTGTAATACATTAGTTATCCAAATGTATTGTCTAATGCAATGAAACGCCTGTTTTCTGCTGTAAAAGCAAACACACACTAGTAATGTCATTTGCAACGAAAGTCTCTCTCTCTCCCTCTCTCTCTCTCTCTCTCTCTCTCTCTCTCTCTCAAACACACACACACACACACACTTACCCACTCACCCACTCCCTCACTGACCACATACACAAACACACATTTTGTCCATAAATTTATTGGGTATACTATACTTATCCAGTGATTTGTTGTCTACTATAACCTTAAAATCATTTATTTTTTTGTTGATACCCAATAACTCTATGAACTTTACATATGTTATACCAATTGATAAATGTGTTTACGTGAGGTTTGCTCATCAATATTCAAAATACGTACGGATTTTGTAAGATTTTTGTAGTTGTTTTTGTTAATCAATAAATCTCAACAAACTGTGAAACATATATATGTTTTTATGATAAACTATTATAATTTTATTTTGTTGTCATTTATTTTAATTTTATTAAATTAAAAATTTAAACTTAAAATCAATATAAGCAACAAATAACAAACAAAAATTCAAACTTTATTTTTTTGTACAATAATACAAAAATTTATATATTTATCACTTTGACATACAATTATTTATTTAACATAATGTTGAACGCATTAGTTTTTAGAAATCTATAATACAATATATATATATTTATCTATAAATAAATTTATAGCTATATATACTGTCTATAAATGCATGTCATTTAAGTTGCCATTTATCTGTTAATAGCAATAAAAGTATTAAATATTTAAGACATGATTTATGAATTGTTTCACTTTTTAATGACAATTTCCTTAAAAGTTTCCGTCTCTTTCTCTCTAAAATAATGTCAATATTGTTTTCAAATAATATTCAATATATTTATTCAACTAATTTTTAACATAAATCTAAAAATAACTAAAACTATTTTTAAAATAAAGTTTTTCATAAATTGAAGTCCAAGTTAAATTTGAAACAGTTAAACTTTAAATAAATAAATATAACAATATTTATATTAATAGTTAAACTATAAGCAATTATGTTTTTAATATAGTAATTATTATTTTCTAACTATGTATTAATTTAATAACAAAACTATTGTTATTAAATAAAACTAGTAATAATTATTATATCAAAATTCTTATACTATTTATTAATTTAAATAAATAGAAAATAATAATAAAATAATAAATATTTTCAATTATATTTACATTTATCATATTAGGTACCATCGCTTATAACTTATAACCCAAATAAACTAATGATTATATTATGAATCATAATTTATGATATAATATAATGATTGTCCATTTATTGCTATAGGATTCCTATTAATCATTTAGTATTACGACTTTTTTTTTATTAAGTGTATTAAGATTATGCAAAAGTTTGTAAAATTTTGTTTTTATTATTTACTACAAATTTTGTTGTACATTATATTAATTAGAAATCATAAAGATTTAATAGATGTATTAATAGTATCCAATTGCTAACTATTATAGTTAATCTGAAATTCTATTTTAAATAAAATTGATTAAATTATTTATGTTAATGGAAATCTAACGATATATTTAGATAAAATTTATACTATTTTCCATTAATAAATATAATTAAAAATGTACAATCATTATAATTTTATAATATTATTAATTTAGGCATAATAGGGAAATAATATACAAAAATGAGATTATAGTTATATATATAATCATTTTAATGTATATATAATTAATATAGATTATAATTATTAAAAAGCTAATTAAGAACATTTTAATAATATATAGTATTTATATATATATACAATTTTAAAAATAAAATTAATGACATTAAAAACATATAATAAATAATTTTATTAAAATTTATCTAGAACAATTATATCAACACAAAAGTTTATTATTGTAAATATATTTTTCTCAAATAAATCACCATTTTTCATGAAATTTGCTTAATTAGCTAATTATATATTTCCTAGAGATTTAAAAAAAATTATTTATATATGACTAAACAAAATCATTTAAGAGGATTAGATTTGAAGTTATAATATTAAATATAAATTTTATAATACAATTGAAAACATAAGTGTAGTTTTGTGATTAATTTGAAATAATAATAATAATAAACATCTATTACAATATCATTAAAATAATATAACAAAATTTGTAATTTACACAAATAAAATTATTTATATTTTTGCACAAATTTCTATTTATTTCTTAAATAATTTTAATTGCTCATTAAAATTAATTTTATTAATATTATTTAATCAAATAAATAATTATATCTATAATTATCATAATAACATTTGTTATGTATTTAATAAATGGAATAATTTTTTTTAAAAAACATATGAATTTAATATTATTTAAATGTAATTTTACTTAAAAACTTTAAATCTTAAATAACTTCTGATTAATTTCATTAAACATTTAGAGACAGAAATAATTAAATTTTTGGGTAATAATTTAATTAATTCAATAATAATAATATATAAAAAACATTTATAATATCTCAGATAATTTATCTGTATTTATAAATATATGTGTTGTAAATATCAAAAATAATAAAATCTAATAAATATAATTACTATTTTATATCGTTGGTCTATTTGTATTTTATAATTGTTTATTTTGTATATATATTAAAATTAATATATTTAAAAATTAATTACAAACAAAAGTAAATTTTATAAATTTTATTAACTATCAAACGATAACATTAATCATAGTCAAAATCGAGCCCACAATTTAAATAAAATAAAATATAAAATATTTTATGTTTAATGCAATATCTGTTATAATATTATTGAACTTTAGGCTATTAATTAATTATATATAAACATTTTATGTGAAATAATTTTTTTGTTTAAAACTATTGATTTATACAAATTATATTATAATTCAGACAATTATTCATTGAAAATATTTGCTGTGCTTTAAATTAAAAAATTTTCAAAATAAATTTTTTGAATTTTTGTATTAAAAAAAATCAAAAATAATTTATCATTACAATGACTAATAGTTTTATATTATATTGCATTTTTGCTATTTTTTATTTTTAGTTCAAAATATAAAGTATTATATAATACTAATTTTAAATATTCAGATAATTACAAAAAAATTTTACAAAATATTGCTAATTAATTTTAAATATAATTAAAACTTAATATAGTAAAATTTAATTAACTTTATAAAATGTATTTATATATTTTGTATTTTATTAAGTATAAAATTTTTATTTTTAGCAATATTTTTTAATATAAGTATAATTTCTATTATTTTTAAATCATTTTCTATTATTTATTACATTGTAATATGTATAGTATGTAAAGTGTTTACTGTATAATAAAAAAAGTTATAAAAATATTTGTTAAATAAAACTAATAATACAACAAATATAATACAAAGATATTTATGAATATTAATTAATTATTTTTCCAGATATATTACTAATTAATTCAATAAAATGCAATTGAATTTAATTAAACTAATATTATTAACATAACAAACAATTTTTGTTTCAGAAACTATTGATTCACATTTAGAGACAACCTTTGATAGAGGTATCGGTGAACCCAATCCTCCATTTGTTTTGGAGACTAAACGTGCGCTTTGTTTGGATGAAAGTGTGATTAAGTGTAATAATTCAGTTGATCTTTGTTTTCACTCCAATGCCAAATGTGATGGTATTAGTGACTGTCCCGATGGTTATGATGAAAATGTGTCACTATGTGGTAAGTGATTGACATAATTTTTTTTTATTAATATTACTAACATATTAAATTGTAATAAAATTAATTAATAATTAACCTATCATTATATAAATTTATTTTTTCCTAATGTCTAAATTGTGTATGTGATTTGAATATAATAATTATCATTACATTTTTATTTAAAAATTGTTTTTTTAATTTATCCTCTAAATAGTCTGACTAATAATATTTAGATATATATATATATATATATATATAATTAATAAATAGTAGATATACTGTATAATACAAAATAATAATCTTCTAATTATATTAATAACTAAATAATAAAATTAATACAACGTGTAATTGACAAAAATATATTTTTATTATTATTTTACTACTACAGTGTGTGTGTTTCTAAAAATATAAATACTATTTATATAATATTTACATTATAATAACATTTATTAATTCATAAATTATTAATAATATCAATATTATCTGTATTTGTATTTTATCTAAATGATAATGTAATTTATATTTCATAGCTTTGTGTTATTTCATTAATTAATAGACCGTTAAATGTATTTTTAAGCCACATTTAACACAAATATAAATTAAATTTATAGTAAAGAAATGTTTTTAAAATTATATTGAAAATCATTCAATGAGATAACAAGTTAAATCAAGTTTGATAAATAACTTAAAAACTTAAAATTTAAAAAATTATTGAAAAAACTGCGATAAAAAATTAAATTAAAATTTCTAATCATATATAATAAATTGTTTTGACATTTTATACAGTATTATATTATTATGCTATAAAGTAAGCCCGCAATTAACTAAATTAATATCAAAACAATAGTTTACAATAAATTATTAGTAATATATATAAAATATGAAAAATTATTTAAGCAAATAATTAGCATTAATTTTTGTTTCAGTTAGTGTGTCAATTCATATGAGGTGGTATTATAACATAAATTTAAGTATTGTATTGAAAATAAGATAATGAGTAATGTATTTATTGTGTAGAGATCTCCCAGAGAGAGAGAGAGAGAGAGAGAGAGAGAGAGAGAGAGAGAGAGAGAGAGAGAGAGAGAGAGATTGTTTCTATAAAAACAATTGTATTTCAATAAAAAAACAAAATATAATTTTACTAATAACCAAACTTTTAAATAAATGACAAATTAAGCCTTCAATTCAATGTTATATACTAAATAAAACAGTCTCATAATCACAATTATATATATTATATATAATACAATATAAAATTTATATAATTAATAATAAAAAATATTATCTATAGCTTTTATATTTATTTTATTAGAAATATATATAAAGTTCCAAATAACTAATTTTAATTAATTTAATTAATGTATTTTATTATTTTGTTTAAATAATAATATATTTTATATTTTTGCAATTACTTGATTATATTTAATGTATTGATTTTAGTATATTATATCACAAACTAAATTCATATTAATTTTATAAATTTATTTGTGTAATATATAATTTAGGTAATAAATATGTACAATATTGTATATTATTTATTATATGAATCAATTTTAAATATCATAATATTTTACAGATATCTATGCAAAAAAACTTGAATTTTAACAATTTTATCAATATTTTTCCACATCAGAGATGATAAGTTGTTAGTAATATATCATAATTTAAGTGTTATTGCATAATATAGTCATATAGATAAGTCAATCAATCATTTTAACTAATATTAAACAATAAATTGAAATTATCAATAATTTTATATTTTTCTTTTATTTAAAATAATGATTTTAAAATAATAAATCAATTGAAATATTCAGTGAACCGGAATAATATACTGTATTATATGTTAAGACTAGAAAGCAGTTTCGGTTTTTTTTATTTATTTCGGTATACACTTCATGAATATTCTTAAATTTTAAATATTTATAGTTTGACTGTAATATTGAATAATAATAATAATAATATATTGTATTTTGCATCATTTAGTATACTAATACTGTAACCTAACCTAAATGTAATATTATTAATAATACCTTATTTACAGTAATATAATATAAACTATTTCAAGTATTATCTTAACGTCTACTGTGTATCAAAAATAAATGTTTATATCTATACACTATTGGAAAAACTAAACGTTATATGATTGATATCATAATATCATAATTAATTAGATTTAAGTAATACAATATACTTTTTGACACTATTTAGATAAAATTTTTGAATCAATTAAGAAAATGGCAAATTAAGAAAAAAAATAATCAAAATTATATTTTGGTTTGGTTTAAAATAGTTTCCAAGTCTATTATAATCAATATATCATAATAAAAACAGCTTAAAATTGCATAAGAAAATGATTGTGTGATAAATGATTTATTGTCTTATTTTTATAGCAAAATATTTAAAAAAAAGATACATACCATGCAATCTCTTTAAATCAACACATTATTGTCTCAAATTACAACATTTACATAAAAAAATTGAATGTTTCAATTTTAGCTCAATTTTTGTATAATTTAAATAATGAGATTTTTTGAAGATATTACTTTCAATATGTATGCGATTAAGTAAATTGATTTAAAGTAAACAAAAACAAAATAATTATTTTTTAATATTGAAATTTTAGTAAAACATTGAAAGCAAAAAATAATTAACTCTATAAAATCTATTTAAAAATAAATATCGCAAATAAGAAAATTAATTTTACATTAAATTTATATAATGTTAATATTTTATAAAAATAGTATTACATTATAAAATATATCATATCAAAAAATATAGATTATATATAAATTATATATGATAAACTGCTAACAGTGATGCTAATAATAGGTTACATTAATTTTTCTATGTCTTTCTAACTAAAATTATTTAGCTTTATTTTAAAACAAAAAGTTTACATAAATTAGTATAAAATTTTGGCACCTCTTTATTTTACCGGTATATATATACCAATTTATATATATATATATTGTCAACATAAGCATAAGTTACGGTATATATCAAACACTGTTTGTTACTAATGTTTTTTAATTGAAACGTTACACAAAATTTATATTTAGTTTATATATATATTATCTTATTTAGAGAGAAAAAAAACTAAAGACTAAAATAATGTTAGGTTTTGTTGTAATTGACTTTTTTTTATTATTTGTTTCGCAATATTGAGATTTGCATTCATTATTTTCTTTTCACTCAATTAACACTATTGAACATAACTTTTTATTTTTGTTTTGTTTGTTTCTTATTATGAATTCAACAAAAATATATATATATATATATAACAATTTGTTTGTCAATTAGTGAAAACAATTATATAAATAAAATAAGTTTCAAGTTTTGTGAGGCCCCAGACACCAACATTGAGACACAATTTGTTTAATTAGATTTCTATCACTATATGTATATTACTTTTATTATACATATCTATGGTATTCAACATTTTTATTTTTATAATGTTATTTATAATAAGATATGAAATGTTAATATAATGTATCTAAAGTTTAATTTTATAAATTAGAAATTTTGCCAAATAAACTATATTTTTTGATAGAGTAATTTTGTACAGTACTATATACAGTATATATATATAGTATAATCTAATATTAATTCATAACTTAAAAATAAAAATAAAATTTCATATCTTAAATTTAGAATAAGTTATGTTAAATATTTAGTTTAATGAAATTCATTATGTATATATTTTATTACAATTACGTATAATAATAATTATTATAATTATAAAAAATAGTAAAAATTATAATAATAATTTTATAAAATAAGATTAATTAATAATACTTATTAACATTAAAAATAATAATAATAATTGTTATTATTTCAGATATTTCTTTGTATTTTTTATACAATTTATAAAATATAGACTTGATGATAGTAATTTATTTCTATTTATTATTATTTTATTATTATATATACCGGTAGTAATCTATAATAAGGATAATTATTTATATTTATATACTGTATATGAATGTTAGGCAAACCGGATAATATTCGTTAGACATTATGCTTATGTTTTGATAAGAATATAGAATTTTTGTTAATGTTTTCTCTCATTTCCAGTTAGGAAATAATATGCAAAACTATATTATATATTGTTTGGTAATAATAATAATAATAATAATAAAAATAATAATAATAATAAGCAAAATCTCTATAACAATAAATAAAATATAATATAGACTAATGTTTTCAAGTTTATTATAGATTATTCTTATAATAATAAAAAATCAATTAACTTTATTTGTGACTATAAGTCCACTGGTTTCTCATTTGAGATAATAATTTTTAAAATTATTATATATTACTGTTTCTAATAGACCTTATTATTGATTAGAGTTTTAGATATCGGATTAAATTACAATCGTTTTAATCTATTATTTTTAACTAAATGTTTTAATTAACTCGTTTTTTGTTTGTTGTTGTTGTTGTTGTGTATATATTCTATGACATTATTAAAATAGTAAATTATTGTACATTTAATACTGTTATTAACTAAGTTATAAAAGAGCCATAATAAAAATTTATTTTGTGTTAATTAAGATAAATATGATTCTAATTAATATAATCAACATTTAAATACATAGTTTTTAAAATAATTATTATACTCCGATATATAATCTAAATTTAAATTAATAATTATTATATATAACATTGTGCAATAAATTTTATATTAAACAAGATAATATTTTTTTATGTAAAAAATATAGTAGACAACCATTATATTGTCTAATATAAATTTATTAAACCTGCTTAAATAATTATTTATATCTACAGATTTATATAAATAATTTAATTTATAAAATTACACATGTTAAATTAATATGTTAATAATTTAAAAGCAAAATTATTAATAAAATTTTATCATAAAACTTTACACCTACACATTATTCATTATATTATTATTTATTGTATAAATTTTATACGCTTTATGTGATTTATGTAAAAAACAAGCAGTGAATTGAATCGATATATATATTTGATAAAACTAAAAAAGTTTTTGTAATGCAATCATATATGATATATTTATCAATATAAATATTTTAACAATTTAAAACTAGGTTATTATATATATTATTTTATATTACAACAAATGATAATAATATTTTAATATTATAACTTGAAACCAAAAAAAAAGCAGGATATTATCACCCAAAAAAATATACTTATAATATTACGCTACATTATCACTGACAACAAAATATATGGTATTTTATTTATGATTAAATCAATTGTAATAAAAAATATATGTGCATTTTATTTATTTAAAATTCAAATATTTTGCAAGAATTTTAAAGAAAATAAAAGTTTTTTATATATACCATTAGTTTACATCTAGATTATAAAAATTCATTCAAACATTGCGACTTAACAATAGTTTTCTATAAATATAGTAGTGTTTAAATCCTAATGATATATTATATGATATAATTTATATCTCCCTAAGCGTACAAATATATATAAAAAATGTTTTAAACAATAATTATATAACTTTGTAGAAACAATTTGAATATATTGATTATAATTTAGATTACATAATTATATGACAAAAAATTTACTTATTTATACTTAAAGTGAATATTCTATCAATTATTTTGCACGAAATATTTCACTTAAATTAAATAATTTGATTAGAGTTTAACTAAAAGTTTTTACAAAACAGTATTTACTTAATAATATACTATAGAATATATAATGTATAATATATACTGTGTTTTACCTAAATTTTTATATTCCTTAAACTAATACAAACATTAAGAATAAATTGTAATTACAAAATAGCTAATCTAGAAAATATTCAATTAGTTTTTTTTAAATATAATTTATTGTAAAAATGATTTTAATATTACATTTTATAAACTTTAAAAAAATTATATCATTAAACTTGAGGCTTATATTGTTTACTAAACTATCAAAATATTTATTTTTTTAAATTTATTATATAATATAATATTTAAAAAAAAGCAAAACAAAAAACAAGCTTTTATTCTTATAATATATGATTTACTTTTTTAAACATAACATCATAGCTTACTGAATATTAAACTCTTTATTGTTAAATTATTTTTAAAAATTAAGTAAAAAGATATATACAGTTTACATACTGTATGTTTGTGTAAGAGAGAGAGAGAGAGAGAGAGAGAGAGAGAGAGAGAGAGAGAGAGAGAGAGAGTAATATAATGATTTATTAATGATAAAAATATCGTTTTATATAATTTGTTTAAATTTGTTTTTGTTTCAAAAAGTGTCTAAACATATTGAAAAATTAAATCTTAGAAACAAATCAGTAGTTAATTATCTATTTTATTTATATATATACAGTATATATGTTATTAAAATTATGTCATTATTAATTTATTAGATAAAAATCCAATAATTATTTTTATCTGTATTTAATGATAACTATTTTTTATTTATATAACAATCATTATAAGAGAATCATGTGATTAAATGTTTTATATTATTAATCCATTAGTGCATTGAATCGTTTGTTTAATTAAGAGCCGATTCAGTGGTTTTTATATAAATTATAATTTTATAAATATATGAATCATATATTTTTCTATATTTTATTTAAATGAAAATAAATATGAAAATGAATAATTGAAAATAAAATATTTTTCTAATAAAAAAATAAATAATAATGTTTAAAAAAATATGAATTGTTTACTAATATTAAAAGTTGTAATTTTAGCATAGATTTTAAGAATATTTACGCAAAAACTTTTTAAAAAAATTACATTCAATACTATAATAATATAAAAATCGTAAATTTTCAATTGTAAAATATCTTTTTTATTATTATTTATTGCTAACAAACTCTTTATTGCTTTTATATAACTGTATATATATGTTGTATAGAATATTATCTTTAAGTTATTATAACAATACTAATATTACATTTATAATACAGATAAATGTCTCAAATTCCCTGTGCTTTCAATCATAAAATAGCATTTTAGTTATTAGTTATATATATATTATAGTATATATAAATATATACTGTATTTTTTAAACTATTATTATAATTTAGTTTTTATTGTAATTTACTAAATTTCATTTAAAAAGTTCAAATGTTATGCAAAGCTATTTAGCGATTTAATTATAATTTAATTATAATAAAATGTGTTTATGTTTTTAAATTATATTAAATTATTATTCATTAATATTAGTAGTATTATTACTAGTATTAAACAAACAATATTAGTTTTTTTTCGTCTCATTTTATGCTGTCATTTACTATTAAACATTTAATTACATTCAGTAATATATTTGCTTTCTCTGTATATTAAAAACTTAATAAACGCTTTTTTGTGTTGAAACTTGTGATGAATACTTAATTAACATTTAAAAATATATTGTGAACCAAAAATGTTTAACTATAAAATAATAATTAAGTACTGATTGGCTAAAACTATATTATAAATTAATGTTTATATATGTTTATTTAAGCATGTGTGTGTGTCTACATAAATATCATTTAAGATTATTAAAATTAATTGAATTGTCATATCTTTAGATATTTTATAATAATGTATTATGGATGAATTATATATAGAGATGGGCAAATAGAAAGTTTCTAATAAATTTCACTGAGAAAGTTTCTAGAAAGTTTCTCAGGAATAAATTTCTATAGAAATTTAACTTTTTTGTTATACTATGTGATCCCCATATCTATAGATATTGTAAAACTATCCACTTAACCTAACCCAAACTAACTAAACCTAATATTTAAGTGAATTTACTATTAATTTATTAGACTGTTTAATACTAATTACTAATAGACTATAATTTAGCAACATAATCTATTAATGAACCGTATAATTGGTCCCTTATACAATATGAGTTATACTAACAATACTGCTTATACGGATTTATATAGTATAATGTAGATCAGCCAAATATATTAATGAGACATATAATACTATACATATAATATTATACTATATAATGTAGATTACTGTATAATACTATATTATACAAATGGGATACCTATATAAATAATTATAATTATTTAATAATAATCAGTTTTGTAAAATTTTATTCACCATTTTATTATATCATAGTTTAATATAATTAAATAAATAAAGTTTTTACTTTAATTAATAATTAAAATACTAATAATAATATTTAAATATTACTTATAAAAACAATGTTAAAGATAACAAATATCGAGAAAACAAAATTAACCATGGGGATCCCATAAATAGAAATTTCTTTTAGAAACTTTCTAGAAATTTCTCTATTATTTTATAAATTTCTCTTTTTTGCCAACACTAATTATATATTTTTATATTGTAGACATAATCACATATTATAGCAATTAAATAAAAAAAAATTTGAAATCATTATAAAAACTCAATAGTTTTTTTAGATTTTATATTCTTAAATATATAATTCTGTATTGTTTAAAAATAACATAATAACATTTAATATGCCATTTTATATTTATAAACAGTATATAATTTACTGTACGTATTATTTATATATATATATGTATATTGCATAGATTTTATAGATAATAAATATAATACTGTACGACAATAACATTATTTCAAATAAGATTATTTTATCAAATGCTTATTTTACATAAATAATTAACTTAATTAGTTTTTGACAAATACGACATATAATTATTATTAAAAACATATTTTTTAAAATAAATTTTATGCTTTTAGTATGTAAATACATAATATACACAATATATAGTATATACATTATATATACTTGTACTATTTTTATTTATTTAATATAAACATAAACAATGTTATTATTAATATTTATGATTTTATTATGTTAATACTTTATTAATTTTAAATTTTTATTGTTTATATCATATATATATACAGTAATTATATATTTTTCTTATTTAACATTCTGTTTGTATTACAAAATGTTATAATATTAACAATATATTTTTATTATAATAAAAATATTTAAACTAAATATTTGAAATATTTTTAGTCTGTGTGTGTGTTACTGATTGTATTTTTCCATTTAATTAAATTTAATACTTATATTGTGTCTGTATTTTCATTTAAAATTAATTTGTTAATTTATACGTATATTTATTATTGTATTTAATTAGTAAAAATATTTCATAAAATATATAAAAAAGTTACTGTCAAAAATAAAAATTAATATATTTAATTAAATCTAACTTTAAAAAATAAATAAAAACAACTTATATATCATAAATAACTAAAACTATTGATTCATAAAAATTATATAATCATTTTTGTAGAGTATTATAGTGTAATTTAGTATACTGTATAAACTTGTAATATAAGTATAGATAAATAGTAAATGTAGAGGAAATTTATTAAAGTAGTGGAAAGTTTTTAGAAGAAATTTTCTAAAATAAATTGTTGTCTATATGTGATCCAAATAATAATTTTTTATTTTTATCTAAATTGACTTTTTTTCTCTCTCTAGTAAAACACAATGTTTTGAAAAGATGACGAAATCAATAATATTTTCACAATTTTCACAATTTTTTGTTTTTTTTTGTTTTTGGTTATCGATAACACAAATCAATATGTTTTTTGTTTAACATATTATATCAATAAATACTGTAGTTATTTGAATTGTTTGAAGCATAAGAGTGAGATTGAGAGTCAAAATGTTATTGTTTTAGATAATAAATTTCAATCAATAAAATTTTATGCTAGATTATATTATCAATAAAAATATTTTTATAAATTTATTTTAGAGTTATCTTATAAGATTTTATTTGTATATATCTAGAATTTATAAAAACAATATAAAATTAAACTGAAATATTATATTTATATGAAAACTTTAATATTTGAACTTTTATTTAAATACTAAAAAGATAAATAAGATTATTTTAAAAATTATTCAAATAATTTAGTAATTAATAGATAACAATTTTGTTTTTTTTAAATATTATCATCATGTAAAAATTTTTGTCTGTTTTTAAGTAATTACCAAAAATGCATTTATAGTAATTATACAAATTATGCATTCATTTCATATTTTATTAAAATAATATAATTTTTTTAACTAAATTCAAAAATTAATTTGACTGTCCAATTAAATTAATAATTAAAAAGTTATTTTATTAAATTCTATTATATTATCTATAAATTTATTTGATTATTCAATAGATTTCAAGACTACAGTATTAAACTATTATAACTATTAGATGTTATATTGTTATGAAATTGATTTTTATTTGCAAAAAAACATTATGTAATATATTTATTTTTAAATTGATTTAATTTACAAAAATGTTTTATTATTCAAATTGTGCTATATTGTTGTGGTTGTTATTATTATTATGTTTTATGAGATAGATAAAAAATATTTATATATTTTATATTTTGTTTTTTAGAATCTTATTTGTTTATCAAATAAAAAGTTTTAAAATTTGATTATTTTAAAGTTTTTATTTATTTGAGATTATTATAGAAATTAATATATATATTTTTTATTGAGTACTTTTTAATATAAAACGCTAAATTGCTTTTTCATATAACAAATTAAATTTATTAAAAAAATCATATTTCTAATTTGAATTTAATATAATAGTATAAATCCTAACTTACTGTAAGAATAAAATAAATTAAAATTATTACTAAAATTTTATTTTAGTAGATTATAATTATAGAATTCTATGAATTTATATCTTAATTAATTACAATTTTATAAATTAACAATTATTTGTAATTAGAAATAATACAAAAGTTAATATTTTTATTGTTTTCAATTTATTTGAAAAATTATTACAATTGATATATTTTAATTAAAAAAAATTACTAAAATAATCAATTATAATAATATAATTGAATAAGTATAGTAATTTATAATCACTATAATACAGTGTATATATATGTATTTATTTACTGTATATATTTTAAATTAACATACTTAAGCATACAATAAAATAAACTTATTTTTAACAATGAATTTTTATGTTATAAATGTTTTGTCATTATTTATTTAACAAAGCTTATATATCATTATTTTTTTAATAATAATTTGTGTAAAATTTAAATCATAATTAAATTGTCTCAAAACAGTCCGTTTCGACTAAATCTAAAATATATTTATAAATAAAATCTGTTTTTTACTTTTTATGCTAATTTAAATAAATGTAAATTTATTTTACAATTTCTTCAAAAATGTAAACTTTGGTTATCAATAGTTGACTTTATTGTAGAAATATATACAAAATTTATTTTACACTTTATATATTTTTGTTAAATTTAATTATAACCTTTGAATTATAACATTGCACAAAATAAATTTACTAAAAATAAAGTTAACAATAAAAGTAAAATTATCTTTATAGAGTTTCTATAATATTTTTTATTATATAATATAACATATATTTAGGGAAATTGATTAAAATTTCTATTTAGTCATTTCTAGCTATAAAAGATACTAAATTTTGTAAAAATCTTAATAATATATTTTAATATTGTATTTTTAAGTTTAATATAATGTTATTGTCATTGAAATAAATAATTCATTAAATATTAGAAAAAATCTATATAAAGAATAATAACAATTGTATTTTTTAAAAATTGATAACAATATAACAAATTTTATATTTAATATTAATTTAGATATAGTTATAGATAAAAAATGTTGTTACTATTACTTAAATTAATACCATTTTTTCTATTAATTATTATTATTATTATTTTAATGTATTTATTGTATTAACTATAATAATATTTTATGTACAATAGGTTGTATGGATCACGAGTTTCCCTGTAATGACACGTGTGTTGATAGTATCAAGAGATGTGACACTAAAATTGATTGCACCGATGGTACTGATGAACTCAATTGCGGTCAGTTATTGTCTAAACTTAATAATTTTATTAATTATATTAAATATAAATTCTCTAAATGTAATTTATGTTAATTTATCAGATTTTTTTTCAAATTTTTTCAGATCATTATTTTACTATTTAATTTTTCAGAAAAATTTTCACTAAATTATCACAAAGTTATTATATAATAAAATTATTTGTATATTATGTAATACAGTAATAGTGTTTTATTTTGAGTACAAAATTTTATATTAGCTAAATTATAGATAATAGAGATAAATTTAATTATTTTTATCGATTTATTTATATCTCTATAAACAATATATATATGTTATAAAAGTTATATATTATTATATATATATATGTTTCCTATTTAATGTCTATCTATCCAAACACACAAATACATACATATATACATAGTGTTTGAAATGGCAATAACTGTATCACATAATCGTAGAAAATATCATTTTTATGCTTCAAATGATTCACAAATTCGTGTCACATATAGAGTTGTGGTTCAAGTTTTCTATACACAAAAAGATATGAATTACAAAAAAACAATACAAATCAAAATAAATACAAACAATTTTTATCATTTTGAAAGCAACAAAATATTAACATTTTTGTGTATAAAATGTGAGATCAAAAGTGGGATTTTTTGGTAAATATTCTGACATCGGATTTATGGTAATAACAGATAATAAACAAATATTAAAAAATGTGTGAAAAAACAAAAAATAAATAAATAAAACTAATGTTTTAAAACATTGAATATCGTATATAGTTTTATTGATTTTATTGGATAAGGAAAAATATTTTTAAAAATTATTGTAACTCTTAAAAAGTTTATTGATTATTTTTTTTGCTGAATAAAACAATATTAAAATGATATTGTATTAGCATCCTTTAAAAAATTTTAAATTATATATTGTATTATTATTTTCTATTAAATATTGATCTTTTAGTTAGATAAACAATAGTTTTTTATATATAACAATATTTTTTATCTAAATATAATAGATTAAAATGAAATGAGTAATTTATTTGAGCAAAAATAATATTAAAATTTATTAATATTTAGTATCATTTAGTTTGTTGCTATTCAGTGATCTTTCAAAGTTTATTTTTTGAAAAATGCTATTTTTAAAGTAACTAAATATAAGTTGTTTTCCATTATATTAAGTATAATATATTAATATATCTATAATATATCATAAAAATCAATTTAAATTTTTAAAATCACAAAAAAATCCTTATTAAAAAATTTTCACTACTAATATAAAAACTAACAAAAAATAAAAATTACTTTTATTTTGTCTTGTTTTATAAATATTAATTTCAGAGACTATTATTTATGAATGATCTTTGTTATGCTAATATCTATGTTATTATTTGTTAATATAAAGAAAAGATTTATATATATAGATTAAATTTGCATAAAAATATAAAAATAAAAATAGTTTAGTAAATTTAACAAAAAATTAATATTATTACTAAATAATGTTAAAATTAACTATATTATTAACAATGATTTATTAACTTCATTTATGTAACTTTTAGTGATATTATTTAGATAATTTATTTTGATTATAATTTCATTATTAACATTATAAGTATTAGTTAATTATTGTAGAAAACAAAATAATCAAATATTTTATTAATAACATTAATTTAATTTAACAGTATATTAAACAGTAGTACTACTGTATATTATTGTCATTATTATCACTAATGCTTTACAGTCAATGCTAGAAATTGTTTTAAAAGAAAGTTATCTTTCAGGCGCTATAACTAATACATACATATTACTTATTCAATTTGTACGTATAAGTTAGGGGGAGAATCTATGAGTTGATTGTATATAAAAATTATATATTCTTTAGTTTAATATATATATAATATATTTATAGAGATATAAGACTATATACTGTAGATATAAATATATACATAAATAAATAAAATATATATAAATAAAAATAACATATAAAATAAAAAAACATAAAACATGAATAAATAACATATACTGTACTACATGTATATAAAATTTATTTATTATAATACTATATATTATATAAAGAAATGTAAATTTATGTTAAAATATATTATATGTTTGTTTACAGAGGGATACGTCTGTCCGGTGACACACTTCAAGTGCGACAATCATTACTGCATTCCCTTAGAAAATGTTTGCGATTTTCATAACAATTGTGGCGACAATTCTGATGAATCCAATTGCTGTGAGTGTCACTCATGTATTGGTATTCAATAAATACTGTATAAAAGTTATTGTTTGTCTTATATGTTAAAAGAAAATTAATCAACAAATAATATATATATATATATATATAAGCAAAATATTTATTGACAGTATTATTGATGAAAATGTTTGTCATTGACAACAAGCAAACAATGTTTGTTTGATTTTTTTCAATTTAATTACAATATCTTATATATAAATGGATAATAACCAGAAAATAATATATTTCTTTAAATAAAATGTTTTGTGAATTTAAATATTAATTAAACAAAAAAATGTCATTTTTATTTTAAATAATTTTTATAAAAAAAGATATTGAACTAATAAAAAATAAAATAGCTAAGATTGCTTTTATCATATAAAATTATTATAGATTTATACATATTATTATACGGCTTTTATACAATAAATACAGTAATATAGAGTATATTAAATTATATAAAAATTATACAATATTTTTGGTTTTTGTATTAAAAGCCTATTTATAAAATATATTCTTTTAAGAAAAAAGTTTTTATATAAAAATTTTTCCAAAAAAATAAAATAATTTATTTATAGATTTATATTGGCGATTATTTATACATTTTTCATACGGTTAATGTGAGCACATAAAAACTTCAGCTCTCATTTTATCTGAATTTAGTCATATATTTTATATCAATTTTTTTGTTAGCTATTTTGTAGGTTTAAATATTGCATTTATTGGCTAAATAATATGACCATATGTTTGAACAGTAAATCATTACTCATTGGGAAAAAAAATCTCGTGTTACCATAAAATCTTTAAGTTATAAATATTTTTTTTCCGATAAAAATATAAATTTCTATATTAGATAGTATATAATAATGAAACTCTTCATATATTTAAACTAAAAATAATCACAATTTCATTGTGAAAGAGATATCTCTTATTAGTTTTGCTTTCATTTGCAAATCGATAGATTTTTTTTTATTTAACAATGACAGTCAATCGATGAGCAACTTTTTTTATATCATATAAATTGCACATACAGTTTGCACAAGTATTTTGTAATACAGTATATCTATTACAAAAAAGATCATTAATAGATTATATATAAAGTTGTTTATTTTAATTTTATTTATATAATAAACCCTCTATATTTATACTATTATTTTTACAAATAAAAATAAAAACCGTACTAATATTATATATATGATATATATATAATAATAATATTTAATTAGTTAAAACACAAATTTATATATTAAATTAGATAATTTTGTTGTACAATTTTATATATGATTTACTAATAATATACTATATTAGAAAATAACAAAATAACATGTGTCAACATATATGTATTAACATAGGTTTACTAATTACTGATTATATGAATACAGTATATTTAATAAATATAATTAAATTATGATTGATTGCATAAAATTTATTTTTTAATTATTATTATTATTATTATTAAGCACATCGGCGCTGTTGGTTTGGTGAGTACACGTGCGATAGCGGACAGTGTATTCAGGCCTACGCCGTCTGTAACGGCAATAATGAGTGCATCGATGGCAGCGACGAAAAGAGATGTCATCCCAACGGTATTAGATTTTTTTAAAATATCATTTATTATATTATTTTTTTAATTAATTTAAATGGTTATAATTTATAACTTAGTTGTCAAATAAAAACATAAAATTGAATTTACACATTGTATTATGTAATTAAAAAACAAACACAATTTAAAATCTTATTTTTTAATAGTCATATTGAATGAATCAAGATTTAAATTTTATTTTAAAAGTGTCTAAAAATAAACTACAAAACAATTTATTTATTCAATTTTGTTGTTAGAATTTATAAAGTGTATAGAAATATACAGAGATTTAAATATAACAAATTGAATATTAAAGACTATTTTTGGCAGAAAATTTACAATTATATTATTTATTATATACTAAAAATAATGTATAAATATATTAAACTAGATTTTGTAAAATGTGGATCCGGAACATTAATACATCGAAGTTTATGGTAATATTAAATTGTAATTAAAAATATTTAATAAGAATATTTAAAAAGTTTATCATCTGAAACATACAGGTGCGATGGCAAACCTGACTGTCCCGATAATCACGCTGATGAACAAAATTGTAAGTTTATTTTATTATTATTATTATATTAATTGGTAAAAATGTGTATTACATATATTTAAAATTGTATAATATTTGAAAATTGTCCAAAAAATCAATATTGCTTTAAGCTGTATGTATGTATGTGTGTGTGTGTGTGTGTGTGTGTGTGTGTGTGTGTGTAATATTTGTTATACTTTATTCAAATAATATATATTTATATATAATCTATTTATAATTAGTTAGTGTTTGCTAATACAGTATAATTAGTCATTAATATTATTTTTGTTTCAAATTTCATTTAACCTTTAAGTGAATATCTATTAATCCAATAGTACTTATATTTATAAATAATTTGTTATAAATTAATATAAATGTTTATTTTTATTGTTTGTATTTTTTTGCTCCAATAGATTTTAGTATTAGTTTTATCTGACCATTAACATTTTTAAATACATTAGATATTATTATTGATACAATTATAGAAACGGGATGTAATTTTTTTTGACACAAAAATAGACTATTGATTTATAGACTTTTAATATAAATTACTTTATTTTATCTATCTATAGCATTATCTTAGATATTTTTAATTTACTATATATAAATTAATTATACACTATATATATAAAATCTATTTTACTAATTATTCTCAATAATAAACTTGTAAATGTTTAATAAATAAAAATTAACTAATATACTGTATTATTTACTTTAGTTAAATAATTAATTTAGATAAGATTATCAGATAAAAATGTCTAGACTATTTGTTGGCTATTATTTTGTTGAATCTCCTTGATCAATTTATCAAGTTATTTTTAATAAATATTTCTAATTTCATTGACTCCTATGTTTATTTCAAGATTATATGAACGCATATCTAACTCAGTTATTTAAAAAATGTCAAATATTTAATTAATAATTTTTTTTATTATTATCAATGACTAAATATTACTTAACAAATTATACAATTATTATTGAAATTATGTTGCGTTAAGTTATTTTTTTATCTAAAAACAATGATAGTATAATAAATTACAGTTATACAAACAGTTATAGTTTAAAAAAATTAATTAATTATGTGTTTGTAAAAGAATTATTGCGAAATATTTTATCTAAATTCATATACATTATAATAAAATTCTGTTATAAATATTCAACAATAAAAATAACATTAAAATATCATCAATTGATTTAAAGTACGCAAATAAAAGAAAACATAAAATTTACAACTAATAAACCGTAATACAAATTGAAGTACTTTAAATAAAAAGGTTATTAAAACAATATAATAACTTAGTTTAAGTAAATAATGTTAAAACAATAATATAAAAATAGTTATAATTCTGTGTTATTATTATCGTATTGTTATAAAAACAAAAATAGTATTAAAATGTTTTAATGAAAAGAGTATTTATCATCAGAAAAATATATAAATTCAATAATATCAACAAGTATTACAAATACTATACAAGTTGTTATAATACAACATAATCTAACAAAACATTAGCAAAATTTAAATAACAAATTTACATTCAATATAGTTTTGTATATCAAAATATTTGTTCAATTGTTTTGTTGTTGTTTTTAAATAAAATATATTTTTATCTAACAAATATAAACAGCATTAATATAAAGTTTGTGATTAACATAACTTTTCTTATTATTATTTTTTTGTTAATGTCTTATGTCTTATGTTTTAGTTAATTTTGAATTTTTGTAAAATAAATGTACAATTTTATTTTACTTTTGAATACATACATACATAATATTTTTACAATTTGACTTACAATGTATAAGTTGTGAAATAATTCAATGGGAAATATATAAAGTGTATACGGTATTATATATATATATATATATAATGCAACAAATATAAAACAATATAAGTAACATATCTTAAAATTCAAATTTTATGCAAATTATGTATTAAGAAATAATCTAATTTTTAAAAATAGATATATATATATATGAATTTTTGTTAGATTAGATTATACAGAAAGATACGGCATATTATAGTGTAATATATTACAATCGCATTATTTATTAATATAATGTTATGTTTTACAGTATTTGTCATTATTATTATTTTACGACTATTACTGCTAATATTAATGAGCATCTGATAATACCAATTACAACATCGTTATTATTATAACAAATAATTTTATACTGAATTGTAATATGTATTTGAAAATAATAATAATTTATCTCAATTTTCAAATTACAGGTCGAAATTGTACCGAATATGAGTACCGGTGCTCTAACTCCCGGTGCATTCCTAATGGAAATCTGTGCGATACTGTATGCGATTGTGCGGACACGTGTGAAGATGAAAAGTTGGCCGATTGTCACAACTATTACACACAAATTAATGGTTAGTTACTCACTCACTCACTCACACAATATTTGTCAATTCATTAATATTTTACACAATTTGGAAAATTCATTGATATTATTTTACTATATATTTATAGATATATCTAAACTTTATATATTATATACACTTTTTTAACGCAACTATCTGTTAGAAGTTTTTAAGTAATAAAAAAAATTATACAAATGTTTCGTTATTTTTTGTGATCTGAAATCTTACTTAATCTTCATTTGAGTATCGAATTGATGTTTTTTTTTTTGGTTTTATCGCTTATGTGTTAGAAGTACAACAAAAAACATTAGACTATTTTCTTATATACAATATATATATATATATATATATATTGAGTTATAAATAAATAATTATATTTTATATGTTTAGTAAGCGCTAATCATTAAGTGAAAAAAGGTCATATAAAAAATCTTACATAAAAATCTCTTATAAATAATTACAAAACAAACCTAAAATACAATAACAAATCATCTAATGAAGTATTATATATTAATATATGTTATAATTTATATATATATATTTATTTATAGAATTAAAAATTGTAAAATACATTTAATTAAAACTATCTTAAAGTAATATAATTAAATACTTAACTAATATTTATAAATAGATATATATATATATATATATAAATTAATGTTTATATTTTTTTATCAACAATTATTGAAAAATTGTAAATTTTCTCTATTTATTGTTATATTTTTATAGTTAACTATTTTGAAAATGTTACGTAAATAAAATTAAAATTTAATTGAATTATAATGAATAATTTCAACTAAAATGTATGAAATATATTTTTAAAAGTATAAACATCAACTTTAAATTATTTTAATAAAAAAGCACTTAAAATAAAATTTTTATTTATTATCAAACAATGCAATTTCGATTTAAAATATTTATAATTAAAATTTTTAAAAATTAAATTATTATTTAAATCTTAATAAATCTGTAAATATTTCAGATTTTTTTAATACAAATAATCTAAAAATTACTTTTTTAATTATTTAACATTAAATATTTATGTAATAATATAATATAAGCGCATATTATTAATGTACAGATTATTTTTTAGTATAAATTAAATTTATAGTATACAGTAAATATTTGTAATATTTTACAATGAAAAAACAATGTGCCTATTATTTAGTCTGGCAATGCTAGACTTAACTTTTGCAACATGTTTTTATAATTAAAATAATTTTTAAATTGTTATAATTTTTAGATATGTCTACATATTTTAATACAGTATGTTTACGATATTATGACAAATTAAAACATTTACATAATTATTGCATTTTTATTAAATTTTAATTGAAATATTTTCATTTTATAATTTAATAAATTTATAAATATAAAAACTATTTATTAACTATTACTCATATAAAGTGAAACATTAGAGTACTTAAAATTTTACTTAAAATTTTTATTTGCTAAATAAATCAGATTACAATTTATACAATTATTTATAGATATCGAAAGTAAATCTATAGTTAAATAAATTAAATCTTAATAAATCGTAATCATTATATACAGTAATACCTCAATTACATTCAATTCTTTTTGATAGTTAATATCTCGACAAATATAAAGTGAAATTTTATCAAATTTTCCAATAAAGAAGTAAATTTTTTACCCAAAAGTATTCCATAATTTTTCATCAAATTATATTTAATAGTTTTAGAATTATAAAAGAAATTATAAAAAATTATTCTCAAAAAATTATGTTCAAATTCAAGTGAACTATTGAAATGAACTTAAATATTGTTGACATCAATATTGAATTTAATGGGAGATTTTTTTTTAATTTTATTTTTATTTTATTAGATTTTTTTTTAATTTTATTTTTATTTTATTAGATTTATTTAGATATAATTATAAAAGTATTAAAGATAATTTTTTGAAAAATATATGGGATATTCTTGGGAAGATTTATTTCATTTTAGGGAAAATTTTTGTAAAATTTTACTTTATAATTTTCAAGATATTAACCCTCAAAAAAATGATTGGATTCAATTGAATATAACTGTATATCGTATTAAGTATTAGAGAGAAAAAAAACTTATAATATCTGAATTGATTTTTTTTTTGATGACTTAAACTGAACCGATTTATAATTGTTTATTAATTACTTAGAAAATAATTATAAATAGATTATATTATAATATAGAAAATTACAATAGTGATAATTAATTAAATTATTTATTACTAATATAAATATCATAATTTTATTTAAAATTAAATAATTAATTTTATTGCATATAGTTTCTGATGTTTTAAATCTCATAACATTATTATTAATAATAATATTATAAGCATATTAATAGCAAACCACAAAAAAACTATTTGCAAAAACCAAAAAAACTGATCTCTGATATTATAAATATAAGATGAGTTATAAGAGATATAATTTTATATAATTAAGTGCATGTTATGAGTGCATCCTATTAGAGGATCAACGACTAAATATACAGTACATTATAGCAGACTAACAGAGATTAAACAAACTAAACATTTAGATAAATAAAAACAACTAATATATTTTGTTATGTTAAATTATCATGATAATTTATTTATATATTTATTTATGTTGTTTGTTTTTTTTTGTAATTTAAATTGCATAATAGTAACAATACGACCAAACAACATAAAAATCAGATACCTGTATAATAATTATCTCTATTTCAAACATCAAATTACCGTTTATTAAATTATAATATATTTACAAAACATTAGTCGATAAAAAAAAAGTTAATTAAAAACTTTTTTATTTTATTTAATCTTATTTTGATCACTATTTGATAACACTGTTTTTTGTATAATGAATTAAAATTAGCTATTATTTATTATTTCTATCTTTAAATTTTTTTTAGGTCTCAGTGTATGCAAGAGGTCATCGACAGTTGCCTGTACTCTATCGGATAATGGAAAGGTAGTCGAGCGGTGCATTGCCATCAACTACACGTGCAATGGATTCAATGATTGTCTGAGAAATTTTGCCGACGATGAGTACGGCTGCGAATATGGAGGTAAGGGATCGTTCAGACAAACAAACAAATCTATGGCTGCTCTCAAATATCAGCACAAGTGTTATTTATTTAGCTAACTAAGCCTAATAAACAAACAAATAGATGCATTACAAAATGCATAGTATATACATGTATATAATATATTTCTCATTCAATTGTTTTTAATTAAATTTATTGCATTTATAATAAATGGCTTCTCCTTTAATATATTGTTGATAATATATTTCGATCAATGACTGTTTGTCTCCGAGATATTTATGTCATTTAATATATATATATATTTGTGTGAAAATACTGTATTTGCCAATAGTCTCGGTTTGTGAAACAATTATCTGAAAACTTTATTGTTGTTGTCTATGTTTGTTACAATTGTTTTTTTATATAATTTTGGTTTCCAAATTAATTTTCTGCTAAACTATTGACTATAATGTTATATACAATACAATAAGTATATTGAATATCGATTTCATTGTATTGTATGCATACATACATTCAAACATAACAATCATTGAATACATTAAAAATATCATTCGAGAGACACTTAACATAATAGTTATCAATAGCTGTTTTTAACATTTAATATAAAGATCTTTTATATATATATATATATATATACATTATTAATTGTATAAAAAAATATATTTGTTAAATTCAATTATTATAACATTTTTATTATTACTTTTTTATCATCACTTTTATCACTTATAACCACAATTTTAATTGAATTTATATAATTTATTTTTATTATAACAGTTAAATGATTTTATTAAGCAATAGATAGTATACAGCAGCAGTACTGTATAAAATAAATTATAAAGAGTATTGTATATTTTATTTATTAATTATTTGGTATTTAACACTATCTTATATCAAAACCATTCAATATAATAGTTGTATTGAATATAATTAATATAATTCTAATAATTCAAGCCTTATATAAATTATAGAATAAAATAATATATTTAATGATTATCTTTAAATTATTTCTATCAAAATATTTAAATTAACATTTTGATAAATGATTCAATTCAATGATAATACTGAATACTCTGTATATAAACTTGTATATTAAATTGAAATGATAAATAAGTTTGTATTAAAATTTTCTATAATATATACAACAATTTATATCAATATTATAGAAATAATATGAAATCAATAAGAAATCAATTGATTTATAACATGACTGGATATTAAACATATGGTGAGCACAAACACACACACACACACACACACACACGTACATACATACAATCACACACACACACACACACACACACACACACACACACACACACACACACACATACATACAATCACACACACACACACACACACACGTACATACATACAATCACACACACACACACACACACACACACACGTACATACATACAATCACACACACACACACACACACACACACGTACATACATACAATCACACACACACACACACACACACACACACACACACACACGTACATACATACAATCACACACACACACACACACACACGTACATACATACAATCACACACACACACACACGTACATACATACAATCACACACACACACACACACACACACACACACACACACACACACACACACACACACGTACATACATACAAACACACACACATACATACACTCTTACATAGAAACTTAGATAATAGTTTATATATGAAGTGAAATGGTTTAATCAATTGACAAATGAAGTGACAATTTATGAGTCCGTTTTTACTTCTAGTCTATCATTACTTATTGATGAACACTAAGCGAAACCCAAATGTCGATCACAAAAACAGCTATAATAAGCACAAAAAAATATATATTATTTTTAATCATTAATTATTTTAGATTTCTTCATTGCATTTTTGTATATCCATTAGTTTTAATAATAGAGTGTAAAAATAAAATAATAGAGAGTAAAACACTAATATTACACTATGTTTTTTTTAGCAAAATCATTATTTATTTAAAAATTTTGTTATGTTTCAATCAATACATCAATACATTATGCATAAAAAATTTTATGATATTTTTCTAATAAAAATAAAATTTTAGTTTTAAAACAAAAGTATAAATTATTGATATCAGAAAAAAATAACTTAATAATATAAATTATATTTTTCATGTGAAATTATGTTTAAAATTTAAAAATATTTTAGTTAATCAAAATAATGATAGTATATGATGGATTATATTAAATCATATTACTAAATTTGGTTAATAAATTATTTATTATATTTATATTTATCATATACTGTATGTATTAGTATAAAAATTATTACTTTTATTTTAAGGATTATTATTTAGATATTCAGTTTATTTATTTTTATTATTTCTAAATTTCTAAATTGTTTATATATAAATTTTAATTTTTAAAATAATTTTTGTAATATTAATAGATTTACTACATCATAGAAAATCTCTATATTTAGTGTATTGTATAATAAATTTCATTTTGCACTCAAAAACAACATAAAATATGATTAACTTTATGATAAAAAGTTTTAAACTACTTTATAAAATAAAATTGTCAAATATTTGATATCATTTTGGTTTTAACGTTAACAAACATTTATGACAATATAATCTTTTGAGAATTTTTTTATTATTGTTTTTTATTTTTTGTGCAAATTTTTAAAATAAAATTTTCAAACCAAATGGAGACCAAGTTTTTTAAATAAATATATTTAAAATAAATGTGTGTTTGTTTTGTACAAATCCCCCAATGATTTTCTCCAACAATACCAATGTTTACGATATTTTAGTTTATAAATTAATAAATATTTGTTTTTGTTTAACCAATGTAGTAATAATAATAATAATAATATAATACCGGTATATATATATATATTATTTCTAACCCATTTTCATCTATAATGTCGGCAAAAATAGAAAATTATAAAAATAATAGAGAAATTTCTAGAAAATTTCTAAAAGAAAGAATTTGTTATCTTGTTTTTTATTGTCGCCTATTTTTGCTAAACTTATACCATATATTAAGCGTAAAAAACAAAAATCTAATACAAAAACATTTGACTACATTGTGACGGGAGGAAAGTTACTTTAAATAATGAAAACTTATTTTATTTACTGATATTATTAAATGATAATTAAAATATTTGTTTATTAATAATTACTTTAAAACAATATTTTTATTTAATAAAATATCTTTCAATAATCTTTGATTACCAATAAATATATTTTTGATAACCGAGGGTTAATACACTGAAATCTAAGATAATGGGATAAACTTATGGGAATAAATATTAAATTAAATTTTATTAATAGTTGTAAAATTGTTATAAAAATCTATAATCTTTAATTAGTTGTCCACATGTAGTATATTCCTATTCGGTAAATATACTGTAGTGTATATTATGTCTCATTAATATATAAAGTATTACAATAAGGGATTACATGTAGGGATCCCATAGTATAACAATAAAGTTAAATTACTATAGAAATTTATTCATGAAAAATTTACTAGAAATTTTCTCATGGAAATTTATTAGAAATGTCTATTTGACCATCTTTATATATAGACATCTATTTACTTATTTTTTATGTAAATTTTATATTAAATAACAGTAATACAATATTTTATATTTAATTAAAAATAGTTAATAAACTATTATATTATTATTATTAAAAATAAGTTATAATAACACTAGACTTTAAATGGCTATAATAATGGCAATATATCCTCTCAAAAAAAAACTCTATTACTAGTTATTTTTCAATTATCAGTATATTATTATTATTATTTCCGGAATCAAATTAAACAAATTTTGTTTGTATAGCAATGTTTTTCAATTAAATAACTGCTGGTTTTAACAAGAGTTATATATATACAGTTATATTGAATTTAATTATATCAATATTTTCAAATATTAATATAGTAACTTGTATTTGTAGTAGTAGTATATTGTATATTAATTATTAACCAAAAATGTATTTATGTTAATTTGTAATATTTAATTATTAAAAATATTTCTAATTTATTGCGTAAGTAAATAGTTTATGACATTTTGTTTAATTATGCAGTATTTAAAATATTTGAACAATTATTATTAAATAATTAATATTTTATTGTTATGTTTAAATACTAATAATAAAAATAATTATTAGTACAAACATTAAACATGATTTCTAGTATAATAAGTGAATTGTTGCTATAATTATCGAAATAGTTAATAAATAATTAATAGACTATTAAAAAATCATTTAATATTATTATCATATTTTACAAATATATACTGATACTAATAAATTGTAAATTTGATTCATATCATACTTTTACATTATTTATATGTAATATGTTTTTGTCAAAATATAAATAGATATTTATAAAAAAAATTAATCAAGCTTTTACATAAATATTAAATATAAAACAAATAGCATTTTAACTAATTTTTCCAATATATTAGTAAATATGATATAACGTTATAATATTGTACTATTTATAATTTTTTCCGTTAGAAAAATGATAATTATTTTAAATATTTTTATCTATTATGGTTATCATTATTTGCTAGATATTTGATACCTGTAGTATTTTCATTTATAAAAATTTATATTTTAATAAAGTAAAATTATAGTTTTGTTATTTATTAAAAAATTTTAGGAAAATTTTATGTCATAATTTATTTGTACATAATATTGCACATATTTCATTGACTATATTATTTATTTCATATACTGACATATATTCATATATTATGATGAAATCAAATATTTAATATTATTAATATTGACAAATAAAAAAATTAGATTTTCTTTTAAGAAATCTAATTTTATTCAATTTGCAAATTACTTTTTTTCATTATTAGTAATAATAATAATAATAATAAGATACAGTATATGACTATTAATGTGTTTGATACAGTATTACAATATGATCAAAAAAATTTATGGATACTTAACTATAATAGTATAACATATTTTTAACGTTTTTATTACTACTGAACATAAAGTAAATTTGAAACTACAATAGATTTGAAATATAAAACCCATAACTTATGGGAAAAATTAAATGGAAAAACAATTTTAGGATATATTTAATATTTAATTAAAACAATCATAAATTATGGCTTATTTTAAACCAATCTCTCAATTTTTATTCAATTATTTTTAAAATGTCAATTATTATTAGTAACTAATATTTAGTTTGTATATTATAAACTGTAGTGCATCACATTTCACATTAACTAATACTAATAATAATATTATTATTATTACTTTATAGATTAACTTTCATATAATACTGTATAATGTTATACCAATATAAATTTAATGTAATTAGTTTTAGTTTCAATTTTATTAAATTTATTTTTTTAAGTATCTTTGCAATTGTGTAACCACAAACGTTTTAAGTTAATTTTAAAGTTTTTATTTTATTTAAGCACTTTAATTGTTAAAAATATATATTTAAAAAAAAAAATATTTTGTAATTGGGTAAAAAAATCATTAAAAAATATATTTCATGTTTGACATTAAATTGTTCAATTTAAATTGATGACAAATATTTTATATATATATATTGTATGAAATTTTTGTTGTAATTCAACAAATTGAAACATCAAATCTACTAACAACTACAATAAGTTTTTTTTGTTACTTTTTTATGTGTCAACAAATCGCTAAAATTTGTTATTAATTTACTTTATTTATTAAATGTTTTTCACTTAAAATGAAAAATTATTTATCGGAAATCAAAATTTGATAATCATTAGTGTGTGTGTGTGTGTGTGTGTGTGTGTGTGTGTGTGTGTGTGTGTGTTAAAAGTTTATACTATATTGATATATTATATAATAGTTTAAGTGATTGATTAAAGTACATTAAGTAAATTTGTTTGTATTTTTGGAAAAAATATAGTAATTTATTTGTTTTTTAAATATCATAAATATTGGTTGACCACCAATTATATCTAAATAACAACTCAAATAGTAATTTTGACTAACAATGTGTGATATATAGGTATAAAATTTTGAACCTTGAAAAAATAATCATATTGATAAGTTATAATAAATAATTTATTTTTTTGAACATCTAATTTATATAAAGTTTGAAAATTTTGTAATATATGATATAATATGATATACAAAAATGTATGATAATATGGTTTAATAAAATTTAGTAGATTAAACATATATATAATGTATTTACTGAAATATTTATGCAAACATTATGTATTTGAACCAACATTAGCTTTAGGTAAAATATTTTTAAAAATTATTGTTGCAATTTATTAGATGTATAAATCAAAACAAAATAATTGATAGTTTTTATAGTCTTTAATGGGTTGTAATGTAGTAATTAGTAAAATATTAAAATACTGTCAAAACATTTACAACATTTAGACGTTTAATATAATTGACACAAAAAAGCGCTGTAAATAAAATGAAAACTATTTATTATATTTTGGTGTGAAATTAAATGTCACTTAAATTGTTACAAAAAAAGTTATTTTATTTATCCAAAAAATTAAACGATTGATTGGGTTTTATTGATAAATAATGTGTTGAGACAATGATAGTGGTTGTTATTGTGTTGACAACATTTGTCGTTTGGGTTTTTTTTAGTTATAAATTACTTCAAAATGTTTCATCAAACTGTCACTAACTATAGCCATTAATAGCCATCAATATAGTATAGGTATTGTTTAATAAGACAATTGTTTGACGCAACAAAAATTTAGTTGTTTTACAAATTATAATTGTAAACAACAGTTTACTGGTATTTTGTAGCTTTATATATATACCAGTGTGTAAATCTAAAGACGGACGATTTAAATGTTTAATAACTTAAAAAGTATAAAAGATATTTTAAACAAATAACGTTTAAAATAATAAGGAATAGTTATAGTTTATGAAACTAAAATTTAATAGGTTCCACCTCCTTTAAAAATAAAAAATATAGTCGATTTTGTTTACATGTAATTTAGATAAAAATACTAAAAAATAGAAAATCTGACCATGATAAATAATCAAATTTTTTTTCTATTTTATTTCTTTTAGTGTCTATAGTGTAAGGAAAGTATACTTTAATTAATTTTTCAAACCATCAATTAAAACCAAGACATTTATTAATTAAGAAAATTTAGATATTTTTGTATGTAATTTTTGAAAATGTCCCCGCCTCCTTAAAGTTTGAGGAGGTCAAATTTATCAAAATTTATTTTCATAAACTATAACTATTCCTTATTATTTTAAACGTTATTTGTTTAAAATATCTTTTATACTTTTTAAGTTATTAAACATTTAAATCGTCCGTCTTTAGATTTACATACTGTATATATATAATTATCAAATTTAAGCAATTTTAAAATGTGTTTATATTTTTAGTATTTTATCTAATAAAAAAATAATATACAGGTAAATATTCAGTAAATTTATAAAAATAAAAACTATACATTAAACTATACATTATATGATTATCATCTCATTCACAAAATCAGCTTGTCAAAATATATATATATATTTTTAAATTTGAGATTTTAGTTCAGTCAACCTATTAACTTCATTGCAAATTGACGAGTGTGTCAGCAATATAAAATATATACTATATATATATATACAGTATATATACGGTATATTTTTATATATAATAATCCCCATTGACTTTAACATTAAGTTACTTATTTTTATTTTGAATGTAACCTAACCTGAACTATGTATTGATATACACAATGTAACAAATACAGTATTATAAGGCTATTTTTAAACTTAAAGTATAAAAAAATATATATATCTTTTTTTTTTGAAAATATAGTCGAAGTAGTTTTTATTGTAATGGATACGATATATTGTATGTTATTTTTTTAAAAATTATTTGAAAAAATATTGATAAGTATCCGTTGAGAATTAAATATATATATATATATATATATATATATATATATATATATATATATATATTATATGTAACAATGTATTATATACAATATTATACATACATAGAATTTCATATAAATATATTGTATATTTTTTCTAAAAAATATAACTTTATATGGATTTAATATCTCCATATAAAAGCCTTCTGGTAATTCATTTGTTTGTTTGCTTTTAAAAAAAATATTTTATCAATAATCAATTAATTGATTGTACTGTACATTTTCAACCTAATGTTTTTTAATAGGATATACTGAAGATAGTTGTAAATCATTGGACGACCATTTTTGGTGTCCGACCGAAAAGCGCTGTCAACCACAAGTAATCCGTTGTAATCATATACCCGAGTGTTTAGACGGTGCCGATGAAGTCAATTGCGGTTATTATTATTATTATTATTATCAATTAATATCTAATATTTTATTTGCTAAATTACTACTACTACTGTAGTGTTGTTAAAACTTTTAATTTTATATATTTTTAAATATATTTTTTTTGGATATAATAGATTACAATAAATGCGATGGCTTTTTGTGCACAAACAGTCAGTGCATTGAATCGACTAATAGATGTAATGGTATTATCGATTGTTATGATAAAAGTGATGAAACATTTTGTGGTAAGCCTTTTAACAACGAGTTTTTTGGCATTTTTATCTCTCTCTCTCTCTCTCTCTCTCTCTCTCTCTCTCTCTCTCTCTCTCTCTCTCTCTCTCTATTTCTCTCTATTTCTCTCTCGATTTAAGTTGTTTATGATTTGTTATTTATTTACTTAATTTTTGTTGTTTTGGTTGAAAAATAAATTAACTTAATATCATTTGTTTTTATATTATTATTATTTGTTTTTCACATTAACTGTTTTTTATAGATGACTACAAATGTATGAATGGGTCTCATAAGTGCAATTCCGGTCAATGCATTCCAAGTAAGCGTTATTTAGAAATATTACAATTTATTTTTATATCGAAAATTTCAGTAATTTTGATTTATATTGTAATTGAATGTCAAGTATTGTTGATAATATATATACAATATGATTATGTCTATTGTTATATAAATATTGTAGTAGTTTTATTGTTAAAAAATAATTGAAAGTATGCATAATAAAAAATAATGCTGATTTAAATTCCTATTAAAATTTATATTAATAATATTATTTATTTTTGGATCAGATATTTTTAAAATGCTGTTTGATTCATACATAAAATATTTTTTAATATAAATTTTCAATTTAACAATGAAAAATTAAATCTTAAATATATCATACATTTATTAAACTCATATTATATATTGATTATAAAGTTCTATGGATACTTGTTATTGAATTGAATTTTATAAGATATTCATAAAATTATAACATTTTTGAAATGCATTCAAAAATATTATCTTTAAACAAAATTGATATCATAAAAGTAGTGTAGATTTTATATAAAATAATATATGATATTCAGTATACATTTATATTTTATATATTATTTTATTTTATAAAGATATGAGAGAATCTATTTTTATTTTTTAAAATCAAATATTGAGATAATATAAAGTTTTTGTTTTGTTTTTTTTCTTATAATAGTAAAAAATTGAAACAAATGTTAATATTTTAAGATAAAATTATCATACTTTTTGATTTGCTAATAATAAATATATAATTTATATTTAAGTTTTATTAAACATGATATTTATTATGTTTGATTGTTTTATTATTGATTTATTAAAATTTTAATATTTTGTTTTTCATTATTATTATTAAATTTGCTTATATATTGCTTAATATTTTGCTTAAATTAACTTTAAAATAATTACAAAATTTATTATTAAAATTTTTAATGGAATTTATTTTTTTGCAATTAATTTAATACCATAAAACTTGAATAAATATTTTAGGGATCAGGAAATTTTTTAATTTTATAATGATTTACTTAAGTAAAGTGATTTATTAATTATTAAAAATTTTTAAGTTAAAATATTATTATAAATCATGTCAACAATAATTTATTATTATAATATCATTAATCTAAACTTTGAGTTATTTAAATAAAATGCATTGAACTAAATAAAACAAAAAACATTTCGCAAAACTTTTTAATAGACATTATATTAAATGTCATTTTAATTAAGTTTAGACCAAACGATAAGAATTTAATTAAACATTATTCATGACAAACATGTAATGATATAAATGTTTAAAATTTATGATTATATTATTTGCTGATTGTTTAGTAGTCATGAATACCTAAACCAATGGCATCATTAATATTTAGGATTTAATTAATTTTATTTTATTAAATTAAATATATTAACCACCACTTTCTTTGAATGAGATATTCAATTAATCTGGTGTTTATTTAAGTGTATCACTTAATTATCATTAAATATAATATAAATTTTTGTTTAGTAATTAAAATTAAAAAAAAATTATTGAAATTATTTTGTTAAAAATAATTATGTTTGCAATTAATCACAAATTATAGAAAACTATTGGTGCGATTATGTAGACGACTGTCCCGACAAATCGGATGAACTGAACTGTCCGGACAAGTACTCCGAGTGCTCTACCGATGAGTTTCGCTGCGATAACGGTCAGTGTATTGGTCTAGAGTTTCGCTGTTTGGTAACCGCCGATCATCGATACGGTTGCGCCGATAGATCCAATTTGAGGAACTGTTCGCATTGGAAGTGCGCCACCGATCAGATCAAGTGTGCCAACAGTTACTGTGTGGACGGACAGCTCAAATGTAACGGCAAAATTGAGTGCCCAATGCTTTCCGATTGGGCCGATGAGGAAAATTGCCGTAAGATTGATATCAGAATTAAAAACCAATAATAATAAAAAAATATAAGATTTTTTTAAAAAAAAATATGGCATTTAAAAAATACAGTTATATTAGCTCTCACTTATCCTAATGTCTGTCTATACTGTATATTGTCGCCAAACATTACTTTTGCCTTCAATTTATCGATAAATAAATACTTAACTTTTGCTTTTATTGAGTTTTGTTTGTCTTTATTTTGATTTTGTTTTTTATTACTTCAAAAGTCCAAAAGTAATATTTTTTTTTGCAAAATAAAATCAATTTTAGCTCAAATTTTTCGTATATATATATTTTATCAAAATAAAAACTTTTTATGACTTTAACCAACAAAGAAAAAAACTGAAAAACAAAACAATTTGAGATGACTTTTAAATTAACTTTTTTTTGCTAAATGTAATCCATTTTAGGGCCACTAAAACATTTCAATTAATGTCACACTATTAGTATTAAACTAGATTTTTGTTTTGTTTATGATAGTTGTATTCAATTATAAATATCTATTAATAGTTTTATGTTTTAGTATTTTATAATTTTTTTGGGTACGACTTTATTTTTAATATAAATCTATAATTTAATTATATTCAGATAATTTATCATTTTTCTACAAATAGTTGACTATAAAACTTTTTAAGCACCGCAATTGTTAAATAACAATCATTATTTTTTTTTAAAAAATAAAGAAATTATTATTAATATTACTATCAATTATGTTTAAAACACATAAACTTCTACAAAATAACACCAAAAATTAATTAAATGCTTAGTTTATATAATTATAGCACAAAATTTTAATGATAATTACAGCTAATTTCTAGATTATAAATAGTCATTATTTTACATCTAAAGTCATATTTGTAATTATAGTTTATTGTCTTTCTAGTAAACTTTTTAAATACTAATATAAAGTTTTGCAATTTAAAAATTATGTATAATTTGTAATTTAATAATATAATAGCTTTTACGTGTTCATCGGACACCCGGTGCCCGTGTATTGACACTACTATTAACTGTACAGATGTTGGTCTCCAAACAATTCCCGATAACATTGAATTAGAAATATTAAGAATGTAAGTGTTTTTTAATTTTTAAAATAAAAATAATTAATATATATATATGTAATTAGTTTGATTAAAATTATGTTAATTCAAAATTTAACTAGATAGTTTAATATCTAAAATTTTTAGACTAATTTTTAAAAAATATATACTATAGTAAACTAAAGAAAAATAAAAAATAAATTATTGTATTTTTATATTCTTGCATTTTCCGACATTTATAATTATTTATAAATATCTTAATGTAAATTTGAATTTTTAAAGTGTTTTTATAGATTAAATTTAAAAGCAACCATTTATAATATTAAACATTATAAAAATATTAAACATGTTACATAATCTAGCACAAAATGTTTTGTTTTATAAAATCAATAGCATTAATTTTTTGACATATAATCGTATATTAAAATGTTTTGTTATTAACAATAAGACTAATTTTTAATTTTACATTTCAATGCTTTTTTAAATATATTAATTATTAATTTCATACTATATTTTCTATTTTACTAATATTTACAGTATTTTCTATATTAATTAAAAATTTATATAGCAATATAGCGTTTTGTTAATATTTTATTATAAATTATTATTTTAAACAATAAATTATACTAAAGGGTTATTCACGAGAGACGTCCAATTTTTAAAAAATGATTTTTACAGTATATTTCAATAGATTTTATTTGATTAAATAATTTTTAGTTTAGAAGAAATACCAATATTACAATACAATTAATTTTAAATTGAAAATATCTTATTTAATAAATATTTTTTTAGTTATCTATTATGAACTTTTTTATATTAATATTTTTTTTTTAATTTTTAGATATATTTTAAAATGTCACTGGTGCCTAATTAGCTTATTTACATAGTTTACTAGTGTCAGATCCATTTAAATATAAATTAATATATAATTATCATTGAATTATTTCCCTAAACTTTATGAACGTCATATGAGAATAACACTTATTATGGGTTTATTTTAGTAATTTATTGGTATTTACTATTATATACCTAATATGAAATTAGTATTTATAGTACATTGATTTTTGTATCTACTAAAGTATATAACTTTTATAATAAATTACAATTTGTTTGAAAAATTAAGCGTTAAAAGTTAAATGAAAAGTTATGAATGAAATTATTTATTAGATATTTTTATTTAGTATATAAAAATTTTATGCATTATTGAATTTAATGTTAAAATACTTAAATTTTTGTTAACAATATCTTTAATATATATATAATTTACTTTGATATTAGCATTATTAAATTTAAACATTATCATCAGCATTATTATTATTATTATTATTACAATATCTAAACAATAGTATATATATATATATATATATATTTTTGTATTAAACAACAAAAAACATATCAAATAGGATACTGAAAGGCAATTATTTGGGAAAGAGTTTGAAGCCTAAAATGTTTGCCGGTTTCGAGCGGATGCATACAATCGACTTAAGCGACAATTATATCACATATTTACCCCCCGGACTATTCAAGAATCTATGGAAACTAAGAATATTGTAAATGAGATTTTTTTTTTGTTTTGTTTTATACATTAATATATCATTTTTTGTGTTAATAATAAATGATGTGCATATGCATTAAGCATTTGATTTTACCAAAAAAAAAATATTTTATTGGTAAAAACTTAATCATTTTGCTATCTTTGACTTAATTATCTGATATTTTTTCACTTTAAGGCATTTAAAGAATAATATGATTGAAATTCTGGATCCGCACACATTTGCTGGTCTACCAAATCTGGGAACAGTGTATGTTATGCTAAACATTAATTAATTAATAATTTTTTATATAATTTATATAATTATATAATTTTTAATAAATATTTTTAATAACTAATTTACTTGTTAGCTAATTAGATAAATAATAACATAATTGTTATATATATACATGAAAAATATTACAAATTTAATTAATAATGTATTATATAATAAATTGATGTGTAAATAATTTTTCTTAATGAATCTAAGGAATAATTGAGTTGATAGAAACTTTTGAATATTAATATTCATTGAATTTTAATATATTACAATTATTTATAACATTATTAATTAATTAAATTAATTATGAAAATTTTCTTAATAAATTATATTTGCATATTTTATAAAAATTTTATTATGTATAATTTACTTTATATATATATTTATATTTACAGTAAATGAATGACATAAAAATATAATTTTATAACAAATAATACAATTATGTTGTTTATGTTAAAAATGTATTAAAACATCAACCATACTGTATGATAGAGTATTAATATTTAAAACCAATTTTTAAAAGACATACTTAGCAATGATAATCCCTTATAGACTTTTAATAATTTAATTGTTTTACTTGTAGATTATTTTTTTTAATTAAATTTATAATTATTTTTTAAACTTTTTTTCTTAATTTTACAGAACATTAATTGGAAACAGAATACGAATAATACATGAATTTTCATTTAGTGGTTTGACTTCATTGAATTCATTGTATGTATTAATATATTTTATAAATTTATTAAAATATCATATTTATTATAATAAAAACATATTAAGTATTAGAATAAACATTATTAAAATAAAAATTGCTTTAAAATTTGAATTTGTAAGTAATTTTTATAGTACTGTACATAAATATAGTGTTTATGATACTATTAGCAAACATTAATACTTATAATTTTATACTTATGCTAATACAGTATTATTAGTAATACTTATAAACTATTGTATAGTATTATTAATATTTATAAAACATGCAAAATGTGATACTATTTGAGATTTGTATTGTAATTACAGAGATTTAAGTCATCAAAATATAGCACATCTCTATAAAAATTCATTTGTCGGCTTACGTTCATTGAGTACACTGTATGTATGAATAAATATATTAGTTTTTAAAAATAATTTTATGATACTTTACTAAAATAATATTTTTTGTTTACTTAACTTTTAAAAATATAATCTAAATATAATGTTATCAATATTCGCTTTAATTTGATTTTTATTATTATAATTTTAGACTATTACTTTAAGACACGTGTATAACAGTTTAGTGAATCTATTATAATAGTAATTGTGATTTACAGTTATGAATACCAAACCATAAATTGCATGATATTTACTGTATATAAATAATGCTGTATAAAGTATGTATAATCAATAAATATTGTATAAATTGTTTATATACTGTATATACTCAGCAAAAGTTTTTCAAATCAATTCCCAAAGTGTATCCTTAAAAGTCATCATTTATTAGAAGCTATTATTAAAGTTTCAAATGTCTAGTCAAAACACGTATATAGACTAAAAAATAGGGTTGAAAAATGTCCTAATATTTAATTTAAAACAAAAAACAATACAAGATTCATATTATCTAACTTACATTTACAGTTAATCAATATTATAAAAGATTAGTTTTAAAAAACTTGATATTGTATATTATCATAAAATCACAAAATAAATAATTTTAATATTAAATAAACATAAACATTTATATTTTCTTAGATTATAGAATTTATCATTAAAACAGTTGTTATTTTATTTTTAAAAATATAAATATGAAAAAGTAATTAAACATTAAAAGTTTTATAAATATTCATTGATTAAATAGTTTATTATCTAATTGTTTTCTATTGATTACTTCAAAATATATATTATTTTTAAAATGAATTACCAACTCTAACTAAAATTAAATATTTTATTTTAAAAACAATGATCTAAATTTTTAAGTCAAATAAAGTTATTCATCTGAAAATATAATGAATACCTAAATATTATGTCATTTTTATTTATTATATATGAGAATAAAATATATAAAAATTTTAATTATATTTAAAAAAATCACTTCAAAAAATAATCTTACAATTTAACTTATATATTATATTAAATATTTATTATATAAATTCATATAAATTATATAAATTATTTATATAATAAATCCTTTTTTATGAAAAATATTATTTTCAACAAACAGTAATAAATATTATTGATTTTTATGACTTACTGTAAAGTAAAGTAAGAAAAATACTAATAATTTTTGTTTGTTTTGTTAATTTATTTTTAAACAAAATTATAATTATCAGATTTAATGACTTTATAATTTTTGGTTTTTTTTCTTGTCTTATATTTATATTTATATATATATTATTTTGTAGTGATTTATCAAACAATGTGATTACTGATATTGAAGACGGAGTATTCAGTGGTTTAATCAAATTGGCGTCACTGTAAGCACCGTTACTTAATTTAATAATAATAATACTACTGTTTTTATATCCAATGTTTAGTATCCGTTATTTCACCACCAAATTAGATACATACTATACAACATTAAATTTATATATATATATATATATTGTTGTGTTTGATTTAATTTAATGATGTATTTAATTTTATTTCTATTGGAAACAACAAAAACAAAATACCAAAAATAAAAACAAAAATTAAATGCAGAGACTTATCGAAAAATTCATTGAACAAAATGGGCGGAAAAACTTTTCTCGGATTACAGTCATTGAGGCTTTTGTAAGTAATTTTTGCCATTGAATAACCAATTTTATTGTCACTTTGTATTGTATTTGACAAATACTTATTGTATGGTTTGTTACCATTGATTATCTTTATATTCAAGCTTTTCATATCATATTATTATTATTATTATTATACAAAATTAATGAATTTATTTATTACTTTTTATTTATAACATGATTTTGACTGCGTGTGTGTATATGTATGTGTATTTTGATTCATCATTTATACATACAGTATACTTGGATACATTGTGTACATATTGATAATTTTGTCTGCTAATTATTTATACTACAGAGAGAGAGAGAGAGAGAGAGAGAGAGAGAGAGAGAGAGAGAGAGGAAAAAAATATTTGCAAATAAAAAAAACAAATTTACAGAGAAAATCTAATATTTTATGTTTATATAAAATATTTACACATTTTTTATTTAATAACCATAGAAAAAAGTTTACTGTAAATATTATTTCGGAGATTGTATTATATTTACAGTAAATTATGCATTATATGACAGGTTTGAGGACAAAATTATTGAAATTTATTTAATTTTTCAAATTTTGAATCTCCTTTTTTGTACTAACGATATAGCGTATTATAAATTAAATATATATATATAATTATAATATCTATTATAGTTTCTATATTTTATAGTATTTCTAAAAATTTATTAAATAAATAACTAACTGTTGTTTATGTGTTTAGTTATTTAACATTCATTTTATGTTATGTTTAAACTTTAAACTTTAACAACTAAATCAAATTTTAATATAACTGCGATATTTAAGTGTGATTTTATATTTTTATATTATTATAGTTATTATAGTTGATATTATTGAATGTATTTTAAAAATAAAATTTGTCAGTTATTATAGTTGACTTTAATATTTTGACATTAACTTTAAATAAAATCAAATAAGCATAACGTAAAATTGCTATAAAATAAACATAATTTTTTTATTATTATTCTGTATATATATTTAAGTTATTTTCTAATTTTGTTAGTTAGTTATTCAAAAAGTGTATTAAGTAAATAAATAAATAGATTTACATACAGTATATTATAATAAAAACATTACAGTACATGTACATATACACTAAATTATTAGCTATTTTGACATTAAAACTTAATTAAAACTTATTATTATAGTTACTATTTTTGTAATTTATTTGATTATGACATATGATATTCTTATGAGATTATATACACAATATTATTGATAATCAATCAAACAATTAGTTAATTTTCCATTGCCTTTATTATTATTATTATTATTATTATAACTGTCGACTCTAATTAGGTGCCAATTATTTTTGTATCAATCGGTGATTCAGAAAAAAAACTAAGTTTTCATTAATGATTACAGTATTAATGTATGTATTGAATGTACGGCTAAGTCAATGAAATTAACTGATCAATGAGTATGATATTCTCATCACTGTTCATATAATTCATAGTATATCTCAGTTGCTGTATGTTATAGTTGTTGTCATTTTTCACAAATACATTCTGTATATACACATACATACACACATGTATACACACATACATACACACATATATACACACATATATACACACACATACACATATTACTGATGTTGATCCCATCGCTATATCATTATATACGTGTGCCAAATGTTATTAAGTTTAATTTCAAAAAAAAAAAAATTTTACCCCAACTGTGATATATACTCGATGTTTGAAAGATAAGAGTTGTGTTTCATAACTAAAGATTACTTTATATGAACTTTTCATTCATCTTAAAACTCTGTGTTCATAATATCTCTCTATTTTTCTATCCATAGAAGTAGTAAATCATGATTTTATATTTCACTTAACCGCTGGTCTAACGATTGTATTACTTCACTATCTCTCTCTCTCTCTCTCTCTCTCTCTCTCTCTCTCTCTCTCTCTCTCTCTCTCTCACTCACTCACTCTCTCTCTCTCACACACACATTGATTGTCAACTTTAACATTTAATAAATATGATGTCCAAATAAATATAATTCATCACCTTTATATTATTACAAAATTAGTCGATATTGTCTATATTATTAATAGTATTGTTGAGATGAATTTCAACATATTTTTTTGGGTCTATTTTTGGTATAATTTATTTGATTTGTCGTGAGTTTCATATTATATGTAACTTTTAAGTTGAACTAAATATTGAAAGCATAATAAAAATACTACTACTGCTGTACTACTAATGGCACTTAAAGTGAAACCATAGAAAAAAAACTGAAACATTGTATATATTTTATTAATTATATATACGATATGATATCAATATTATTATATAATATTTCATCTTAAATCAAAACATATGACAATTTTCACAAAAAAATTGACACAATGTAACATTATTTTGTTGATGTTGATATCTATTATTAATTATTATATTTTATTATTAGTAAAACAAATTTATTATTTTTTTTATCTTAGAAAAGATTATTTACAGAGTTTTTTTTATATATTAATGAGACATTTAAATTATAGACAATTTTTTCAAATTTAATGCCAAAATAGTTATACTTTTGTTTTTTATCTGTAATATTTTTATATAATTAGATATATAAGATAAATATAATACATGTCAAAATTTTGCTTTCATCTTAAAATATTGGATTAATGATAAAAAAACATTTGTTTATAATTATAAATAATTAATTAATATATATACAATATATATTAATTTTTTATATAAAATTTTATTTTTATATGAAAGCTATAAACAAGGTTACAGTACAATGTGGTATCACTTTATGTACAATATTATATAATTATATATAACATGTTTAGTATAATACATTTCTATAATATAACATAAATGCTTTTGTATTTCATGTTTTAATTATTCAAATGCTAAACTAGGTTATTATTTTTGTTATTATAAATAAATTATTCAATTTCATATAAATGTATTTATCAAATTTTTGCACTTTAATCAGTAAATATTATAAATTACACTGTATATAAATTGTTCTAGTACATTATATACAGTTGTTTAAATATATAAAAATATTGAATATTATTACCTTAATAATAAATGATATAAATATATAAAATATTAATTTAATTAATACAGTGATACGGTGTCCCAATGTAAGATTGTTTTTCAATTTGTAATGTCAACTAAACCATTAATTATAATTGTTATTATTATTATTATAAGTATCAATGATATAATAAAATTTAATTAATAAATTAATACTAACAAATATATTGCAAAACTAATACCGTATGTTTTAAAAATTTGATTAATATTTTCATTTTATAATAAATAATTAAAAATTAAAAAATATCAGTAATTCAAAACAATTAGAAATTAGAAAATAGTTTTTATTGAATTTTAAAAAAATTAATTACAATGACAAATGTTAAATACTGTTAGTTAGTAACAGTAAAAACAAAAAATGTTGGGACAGTTAGTTGTTTTTTTTATTTTACTTCCATTGGTAGACTCGAAGGTAGTCGATCTCCATCGAAGGCTTTTCCCATCGTCGGGCTTCGTCGGGAGTGACGGGCGGTCCGTAAACATTTTGCGGGAAAAAATTGCCGCCGACGGCAATGTTGAGAATCCAGAAAAATCCCTGGTCAAATGGGGCACCGTTATGGTTGTAGGGATTGGCTCCCTTTCCTGACCACATATTTCTATTGATATTTTCTCTGTGATACTCCTGGCCGTCGACATACCAACGAATCATATTTTGGTCCCATTCGACGGCAAACGTATGATAATCGGCAGTAAAATCCTTATTGAAATTTCGTTCGCCGGAACCGCTGTAGATATTGTTAGGCCACGAACCGCCGTAATGAATGGTTCCCTGAGTAATGGTCGGTCTCTCGCCTCTGGCTTCCATGATATCGATCTCACCGCTGGCAGCCCTGTCATCGCAATTAATAAATCATTTGTCAGAGAAAAAAATCCTTATATTATATTAACTAATTGTTAGACAAGCAATAGGGTATACATACCATCCGCCATATTTGCTGTCCTTCGGCATCATCCAGATAGCGGGCCACAGATTTTTGCCTTTCGGCAGCTTAGCTCTGGCCTCGAACTTGCCGTATGTCCACGACTTTTTCGATGTCAATCGAGCCGATGTAAAATGTCTGCCTCCCTCTTCCTGGACGCGGGCATTGATGACCAAATGGCCGCCCTCTTGGCGAGCATTGCCCGTATTGTGCGATGTATAGTACTCTAACTCGTTATTACCCCAACCTTATTGTCGACAAGATTTTTTTGATTAGAAATTAAATCAAATAATATAAACAAAAATTAAACAAAAAAATAGCTCAAAAATTGTTGAGACACTTACCGCCACCGCCGACCTCATAGCTCCATTCGCCATCATTAGGACCGCCCGATCCATTAAACTCATCTGACCAGACCAACTGCCAACCGGCGGACTCGGCGCCTCTCAATAGACCAATAGCTAATACAATCAAATTAAATAACATATTTGAGTTTTTTTTTGATAAAAATAGATTTTTCTATCAAATATAAAATTGTTAGAAAAATATTGCTTCCTTTATATACTGTTTTATTTTTGTTGTTTGGTTGACAACGGATTTCAATTATCAATACATTTATAGAAAAATATCGATAGATTTATATAATTTATGTCGTTTTTGTAAATCTAATTAATTTTGTGTGACATAAAAATAAGGTATATTATTGTTTTTTAAACAACTGTTTTTTATAATCAGTTTCAACCACTTTCTATCTGGAGATAAACAACATGTTTTTCAAATGTATTTATTATAAAATAATGCTATTTAATATTTAATGATAATTATGAATTAATATTTCTATTAAAAAAATCATATTTAATAATAATAATTTATAACTAATATTGACAAAACTGTGTGATAATTGTTGTTTTCAATGCAATTCATTATTAATTAGTAATGTTTCTACAAATTTTTAATATTAAACTTTTTATTGTTTATAATTACTCTATAGTAAACTCTCTCTCTCTCTCTCTCTCTCTCTCTCTCTCTCTCTCTCTCTCTCTCTCACACACACACACACACACACACACACAAAACACACATAAAACACTTAACATTATTTTGCTTATAATGATTTGTATTAATTATTTATTTTATTTAATCAAATGAGATGAATCAAAATACTTTTCAAGTGAACCCAGAAAACAATTGATTTTAATTTCTTGTTAAGTCTATTGATAATTATATTATAGCTTATAGTTCAAAACGTTGCGCTTTATACATAAGATTACAGTATATGTTTGAGTGTTTAAATGTATTAATATATTAATTAATATTATAGAATATATAGAAAATATTAAAGAATTATATCATTTCTATATAGAATAATAAAAGACATTAAATAATAGTGAGATTAAGTGATGAAAAATTATTAATTAAAAACTTTTTGACAATAGATTTATAAAATTTTACGGATTATATTTAATAAATTTATTTATCATTTATTAGTATCTATACTTTTGTATAATATTTTAATTACAACTGTAATTTTATTTATTCATTACTTATTACAAAATTTTGGAGAAAACATTGAACTCTATTATTTATTGAAATAAAAATAAATAGTAATAATAATCAATTATTATTAATATTATCAATTTTTGTACGAAACAAATTTTTAACAATATTAATTTACAATATCATAATTTTGTAAATAATAATATTTATAGTAAATAATACAGTAATATTTATATTAAATATTTATTTTAATGATTATTTTTATTACATAAACCATTAATGATTTTACATTATTTCATGGACTGAAATAGATTAATGATTATCTAATATATGAAAATATTAATAAAAAACATACCATACCTTTACTTAAATACACGTAAGCCTGGATACAATATACTATTGTACACATCATTATATGAACATTTGTAATTTATAATTTATCACAAATAATAGATTATTTTAGATAAATCAGATAAATTAATTAATTAGAAAATTACAAGTGTTTTAACCTAAATTCACAAGAAATTTATTTTAATCGTTAATTTAAAAAATTTTTATAATTCAAAAAAAAAATATTTTTTTTCTTATTTATTCATCATATTTTGTATGATTGATAATATTATTTGTTTGTAATTAAGTCTATTATTTGTACAGAATATGTACACATTTATTTTTCAGGGACAATTTTATGCAGATTTATAATAATAGTGTTTATAAGTGTTAAAAATTATTACATTTACTAAAAAAAAATTCATCAACTATAATATCATATAATAATTAAAATATACTATTTTTTTATTGACAATTGCAAATATTTAATAACATTGTATATAATAACAATAAAAAATAATAGAATTTAATATATATTATATTTAATATGAATTTATTAATTACAGGATTTTAAATTTCTATTGCATTTAAACGAAAAATAAATATATATATTTATAATGAATTTAAAATATTAATTTTAGCATTTAAAAAACATAACATAAATAATAATATTTATCTGAATTGTTGCAAATAATTTTAGGACAACCGATGAATTTCGTTTCTGTTGTCTGGCCCGACACGTGGAGACCTGTAACCCGGCTCCGGACAACATGGAGTTCTCCTCGTGCGAGGATTTACTGTCCAATGCCTTACTGAGGATCTGTATTTGGGTACTGGGAGTGGTGGCACTGGTCGGCAATATAACTGTGATATGTTGGCGAATCAAATACCGGATCACAAATAAAGTCCACTCTTTTCTCATCATTAATCTAGCGCTGGGAGACCTACTAATGGGCATATATTTGCTTATTATAGCCGGTGTTGACGCTTATTATCGGTAATTACTTTCTTTGTTTTTTTTTGGTTTTTTGTATTAATATTTCATTCATTTATTCATTTGTTTGTCATTTTAACATTAAAGATATATATAGTTTATAATATATATACAGTATATATATAACAAATAAATCTTTTTAATTATGTTTTTTGAGCTTAAATTACACAATAATTTGTTATTTCTGAAAACACAATGAAAAAAAACAATTAAAAACATTGCGAACGAATCATTCATTTAGAAAAGCTTTAATATTTTAATTCCTTATTTACAATAATTAAACTATTTATTAATAATTTTTATTATATTATAATTAGTAGTATTAAATATTTTTATGTATTATTATTTTTTATCATTAGAATCTGTCTGATATATTTAATATATATTAATATATATATTTAGTTTTAATACTTAAAATTTTTTATTTATTATTTATGACTTAACAATTACAATAAAATTGTTTTTCAATTTTTATCTTTTACCACAATATTTATTTAAAGTTTTTAAAAAATAATTATAAAAAACTTATGTGTGTGTGTTTTAATAAACTAAAAAATAATGTTTACTATATATTGATCAACAATTTTTTTAATCCCATTGTTGTTGTTTGTTTTTTATAGAATTATCAGTTTTATTATTATTATTATTATTATTAGAGTAAACTATTGCAAAATGTTTTATCAAATTTGTTGAGATTTTCTCATTTATTATTATCATTAGTAATAATAGTAATAATATAAAATATTTATTATATGCTAACAACAAAACTAGTTGTAATTTTCTACTATAAAAACATACACAATAGTGAAAATTGAAATTGAAATTTTTTTTTTATTAAAAATATATCATTATTTCTCATTTTTCTATATAAACTTTTATTTGACAAATTTGTTTTATATTTAGTATATAGTAAAAATAAAATTGCTTATAAATTATTCAAAATTTAATAATAGTAAAATATAGTTATTATATAGGGTTTTTACAAATTGTTTTTATTATTATTATTTCATAAATTATTTACAAATAAACAAAATTAATCGTAAAAATTTCTATTTTCAGTTTGAAAAAACTTAACTACTATATTGTAGCAAAAAAAAATAACAGCCAATATTTTTTTTACTTATAAATATTATATACTGTACTATGAAATAAAATATAGTATAAATTTATTTATAGTTTATATTTTAGTACAGAATATTTGTTTTTAATAAATGTTGATTGAGATTAAACAAGTAAACAAGTTTTATATCATACTATACTTATATAAGTAACTTATTTTTTAAAATAAAAGCACCTAAAGTTGTTATCAATCAAATTATGTGACACTTTTATTACGCTAATATTGATTTTGTTAATACTGTATTATGAATTATGTACTGTACAGCATCAATATTATAAAGATAACTTTTTGGTGTTTATCAAAAAATTAAATAATAAATTAGATTTATTATATGTGTCCAGAAACAGTGTTTTAGGATTTTAGAAAATAAATTGAACTAAAATTTTATTATTAATAATTATAAATTTGATAAAATCTAAATTTATTTTTTATGTTTTATATTAATTAATGTTATGTAAAAATTTATACACAATTAATTTGATTTGATTTTTACAAACAATTACCTGTATATTAAAAATTTTAAAATTTTAGTTTTTATATGTGAACTTTATTATTTTACAATCTTTATTTTATAGTTTTGTTTTTTGTAGCTAATTTATTTGAAAAGTGTTTTATTTTAATGATATTTTATAATATAATATACTATACAGTAATAGTATCTCCGATTTATTTTATTTTTTATTACAAACTCTCAAATAGCAATAAATTGGATTTATTTAAAATTTATCTATTGTTAAGCAATGAGTTAATTATTGTTCCAAAGTATTCATTTATTTAACATTTATATCAAAAGTAATTTAATAAATAACTTATAAGTTATAACATTAATGTTGTATAAAAAACATTTTACTTAAAAAACACAAATACTTTACTATTTATTTAAGATAAACAATAGGAAAAATTGTCTAATCATTAATTGTGATTACTTATATTTTAGCAAAATCATCCAAAAAAATAGAGAGTTATTTTGTACTTTAATTAAAAAAACAAACAAATTATATATTAAAATTTTTATTAATGATTATTTTGTTAACTTATAATTTTATTATAAAATAACTAAATAGTTGCTAAAAAAGTTTTTGGTTTTTTTTAAATATCAAATACTTAGTAAATTTTTTTTATATATAATATTGTTTAATCATACAAACAAACAATAATAATATTTTATAATATATAAATTAATTTAATAATTAATTAATGATTATTTTCAGTGGCATATACTTCATAGTGGA